>NW_006786176.1:0-446 GCF_000442215.2 Lipotes vexillifer
GTATGCTTAAGAATGAAAAAATCTATTTTTCACATCTATTCTTTAAAATATTATAAGGCTACTAAAAAAAATAAAGGAAAACATTTATGTACTAACATGAAAGTCTGCATTATTGAGTAAAATAAACGTATTATAAAATTATAGGCATAAGTACAAAAAAATTGCTACAAAAACACCAAAAGAAAGTCAGAATACCCAACAGAAAATTGGACAAAACACTTGAACAGTCACTTCAAAGAATACAAGTGGGGCAACAAACTTAGGAGAAGCTGTTCTATTTTATTAGCTGTCAGGGAAATACAATTTAGCTGGCAAGCATATGGAGGAATTAGAATTTCACATACACTGCTGGTACGAGTGATTTCTAGATATATACCCACAGGAATAAATACATATAATCGCCAAATGTTCGTAGAAGCACAGTTTCTAACAGCTAAGAACTGGAG
>NW_006786177.1:0-995 GCF_000442215.2 Lipotes vexillifer
ATCTTCCCAGACCAGGGCTCAAATCTGTGTCCCCTGCATTGGCAGGTGGATTCTTAACCACTGCACCACCAGGGAAGCCCTGGGCTTTTCTTTAAAACTAATTTAACTTTGAAAAATTATTGTTTATATTAATTGATTAAGTATTTATAAAACAGGTACTATACCCAGAAAGAATTAAAATGCATAGTCCTGCCCTCAAGAATTTAAAATCTATTTGAGGACATCAATCCAAAAATATAAGAAACAATTAATAAACAAAAAATGATAGCATTTAATTAACCACTGAATTGTGAATCAAGGCATAGTCATATAGAAAAGACCAGATGAGGAAAATCATGTTCTTCAGAGAAATTACAGAAGCCTTATTAACATCATACTAGCATCTATTGAATACTCACCATGTACCAGATATGTTTAATAACATATCATTTAATCCCACTACAACCCTATACATTCCAATCATTATCATCAATATTTTACAGACAAAGAAATTGAGGCTTAGAGAGATTAACTTGCCCAAGTTGAAAATTTAGTAAAAAGCAGAATTGGGAATTGAGCCCATATAGTCAAATTCTACCATGTGGTTACTTAGTTACTAAGGTATTCTGCCTCCATGGAATATGACAAACTTGGTGAGCACTTTCAAGACTTAGAGGTTCTTCTAAATCAAGGAGGATAGAGAGAGGTATTTTAGGAAGGAGGACCAATACCAGTGAAGGCATAGTTGCTGGAGTGTCCATGGTATATATTAGGGCCCTTAAAAGAAACTGCACAGACTGAGTCTAAAGTTTGAACCAAGTCAAAGAGAAGAAAAGATTGGACAAATTCAGTGGAGTTGGGTTACAGAGATTAACAGAGGCATTGATGAGTTTTACAAAACAATTTCTCAATATAAATTAACCGTTTGAAGGACTTCCCTGGTGGCGCAGTGATTAAGAATCCGCCTGCCAATGCAGGGGACACGGGTCCGAGCCCTGGTCCGGGAAGATCCCACA
>NW_006786178.1:0-245 GCF_000442215.2 Lipotes vexillifer
CCTAGCCTTTATAGACTAGGTGATATCCTACCTCTTATAGAAAGTCTTTTGTGATCGCTCCCAGCTCACAGTGGCATCCACCCTCCTCCGAAGCCCCAAGGTAGGTCTTTTGAGGACACACAGCAGAAACCGAGCCCACGCAGCTGACCTTCTCCTCCTCCTTCTTTGTGCTCATTTGCAAGTGGGCGCTCCTGAAGAGCACGTGTGGATCCCATCTTCCTCTGCCTCCCACAGCACCATGCGCA
>NW_006786179.1:0-417 GCF_000442215.2 Lipotes vexillifer
GTGGCTGACAGGGTCTTGGTGCTCTGGCCGGGTGTCAGGCCTGAGCCTCTGAGGTGGAAGAGCTGAGTTCAGGACACTGGTCCACCGGAGAAATCCCGGCTCCATGTAATATCAAATGGTGAAAGCTGTCAGAAATCTCCATCTCAATGCTAAGACCTAGCTCCATTCAACAAGCAGCAAGCTAGAGTACTGGCCTCCCTATGACAAACAACTAGCAAGACAGAAACACAACCCCACCCATTAGCAGAGCGGCTGCCTAAAATTATAATAAAGTCACAGACACACCAAAACACACCACCAGATATGGTCCTACCCACCAGAAGGACAAGATCCGGCCTCATACACCAGAACACAGGCACCAGTAACCTCTACAAGGAAGCCTACACAACCTACTGAACTAACCTTACCCACTGGGGG
>NW_006786180.1:0-790 GCF_000442215.2 Lipotes vexillifer
TTTCCTTTCGTGGGTATTTAACTTGTACCGTGGACGAAGTTCCTGTAAAGTGGGCAGCCCCAATCATTGGGGTGGCTCTGTCTTTTTTATTTCTGTTTCCCTAAGCCTAGTGCCCGAGGCTATGTACCTTGTTTTTTCGATGTTTCAGGAAATAGCATACATTTCTCCAGGGTGGCTGTTGGCAATTTACATCCCGCCCAGCAGCATTACAACGCTCCCTGTTCTCCCTGGCCTGTCCTGCCTTTCTGAATTTTACACTTTTTTCAGATGGCCTTTTTGACCGGGGGGAAGTGAGAGTTCATTGTAGCGCAGATTTCCATTGCAAGCTTGCTTGGTTGTCAAAAAGGGGCGAATGCGTTTTTTCTTGAATATATTGAGGAAAAAATGCATACGCCCCTTTTGGCCAATGGCATCCTGGTCGGCGTTCTGCCTATATTCATTGGCTTTAAATGCAAATCCAAATCACCTCCTGAAATCGGTTTCCTGCAAATCTGCCTCACTTTCAAGTTCTCTTCGCCGCCTTAGTTCAATATATTTTTGGACGAAAGCTGTCATTTATAACTCTGCAGGTTTGTGAATTACAGTGGCCCTGAGCTCCTTTTCTCCCCTCGCTTTCTTGTGAGCTGCCGGCATCCTGCAGGATTGCTTCGGACCCTAGGCTGTTTCAGGCATGGCATGCTGAGGGTTTGGTTCATTCTTCTTACTGGTGGGAAGTTATAGTTCTATTTGCGTGTCCAAACACATACAGCTAGTCTCTCGTTGGTTCTCCCCATTCCTGTCCATTTTACGC
>NW_006786181.1:0-202 GCF_000442215.2 Lipotes vexillifer
TCTGCTGGGTCTGGCAGTAATAATTTTTGACCTTTACCTCTCTACGCTATTGTGAAGCGGTTTGGGGCTCTGTTAGCTTTCTTATGAGTTTGTACTAAATTGTGTCCATAAAGTAGGCTGAGTTCCTCAGGGAAGGATAATAGCTGTTACTGTGTTATTACTGCAAATGTTGTGTTGGTTACCTTTTTTTCTTTTCTTTTGT
>NW_006786183.1:0-222 GCF_000442215.2 Lipotes vexillifer
TTTTATCATAAATGGGTGTTGAATTTTGTCGAAAGCTTTCTCTGCATCTATTGAGGTGACCATGTGGTTTTTCTCCTTCAATTTGTTAATATGGTGTATCATGTTGATTGATTTGCGTATATGGAACAATCCTTGCATTCCTGGAATAAACCCCACTTGATCATGGTTTTTGATCCTTTTAATGTGCTGTTGGATTCTGTTTGCTAGTATTTTGTTGAGGAT
>NW_006786184.1:0-445 GCF_000442215.2 Lipotes vexillifer
AGAGAGAGGTCCCTGTCAAATACCAGATAATGATGTTTGGCCAGTTTACAGGAGAATATAAAAAATAAGTATAATGAAGTGGATTTTTCATAAAGTTAACCTTACTCAATTTAAAGAAGAGCCCTTTATCCTGAGGTGACATCCTTCCTACTTTTTGTTGGAGCAAAGTGATGTCCTTTCTGCTATTCAGTGATAATGAATGATGGTTTGGTTCTGTTTAATCTCCTATCTACCCTGGTTAATGGGTATACAAGAAGCAATGTCTTCTCTCCTCTCTCTTGCTCTTCCTTGGCTTCTTCTTTTGGCATCTCTCTACTCCACCCACCCACTCTCATTCTTTCCAGCCCCCACACTGTAGCTCTTCTGCAAAGTTAGTGACCTCAAAAAGAAGTCACACTCCACAGAAATAGCAAAGGAGACATATTACAGGTTATCTGCCATCTGT
>NW_006786185.1:0-285 GCF_000442215.2 Lipotes vexillifer
GAGTAGAGTTCCCTGTGCTATACAGTAGGTCCTTGTTGATTATCTATTTTATGTATAGTAGTGTGTATATCTGTTAATCTCAAACTCCTAATTTACCCCTCCCCCACTTTCCCCTTTGGTAACCATATGTTTGTTTTCTATGTCTGTGAGTCTAGTTCTGTTTTGTAAATAAGTTCATTTGTATCATGTTTTTAGATTCCACATATAAGTGATGTCATGTGGTATTTGTCTTTCTCTGTCTGACTTACTTCACTTAGTATGATCATCTCTAAGTCCACCCACGTT
>NW_006786186.1:0-649 GCF_000442215.2 Lipotes vexillifer
CTTTCCCATTTGTAGAAATTTGATTTGTCTTTTAATAGGGTGATTTCCCTCTCCATTCCTTCCATCCCTTTCTTTTATCTGCTAAAGATCCTGGGCTGTCTGACCCACAGCATTTTCACAGTCTGGATTTTGCTGAGTGCATAGTCATGGGGCCCATCCACATGTTTCCTCTGTCCTCTGTGTTTTCTGCAAATTGGTAGCTGGACCTAGAGGTTCGGTCAGACCGAGGTTTGACCCCTTTGGCAAGACCATAGATGGCTGTGTGTTTTTTCATCCAAAGTCACATAATGTCCGGTTGTCTCTGTTTTTGTAAAGTGTTGGCAACCAATGATGCTCTGTGCCTAGGTCCATGAATTCATTAAGGATTGTGAGATGGTGATATCCTAATTCTGTCATTCCTTTTTCTTTATTAGTTGGAATTCTTTTATAAGGAGAGACTTCCCTTATCTGTTGCTTGGTCCCCTGGTGATACAGTTCATATAGGAAAGGCAGGATAGGTGCATGACACTTTTTTTTGTTATTTGACAGTTTTCATGAACTGGCTCACTGTTATGCCCCAAAGGTGACAAAAGTTTGCTTTTAATATAAAATTTTTGAGTAAAAGAATAGAGTCCTTGGGCTTCCCTGGTGGCGCAGTGGTTGAGAGTCC
>NW_006786187.1:0-215 GCF_000442215.2 Lipotes vexillifer
ATTATTTTAATATGTTTTTCACTTATTATTCAGAATAATTATTCATATAATTAAATATTTTACAATTAGGTAAGAAAGGTGGAAAATAGTTTGCTATTCTTGTTCTTTGTTCTCTCTTCTAGTTGGTGTGCCTGAGTCAAAATTTTAGAATATTGAAAATTTAATATTTCAAACCCAAACCACATTTCAAGATAATAATAACAACCAGCCAAAAA
>NW_006786188.1:0-269 GCF_000442215.2 Lipotes vexillifer
GAGGGAGCTGTGAAGGAGGAAAGGTTTCCACACACTAGGAAGCCCCTTCGCGGGCAGAGACAGCAGGTGGCGGAGGGGGAAAGCTTCGGAGCCGCCGGGGAGAGCACAGTAACAGGGGTGCGGGGGGCAAAGCGGAGAGATTCACACACAGAGGATTGGTGCCGACCGGCACTCACCAGCCCGAGAGGCTTGTCCGCTCTCCCGCCGGGGCGGGCGGGGCTGGGAGCTCAGGCTCGGCTTCGGTTGGAGGCAGGGAGAGGACTGGGGTT
>NW_006786189.1:0-849 GCF_000442215.2 Lipotes vexillifer
CCCCCGCTCGCCGCAACTAGAGAAAGCCTGTGTGCAGCAACAAAGACCCAACACAGCCAAAAACAAATAATAAATAAATTTTAAAATAATAATAATAATTTTAAAATTCACAAACATGCTTTAATATAAAGTTAAGTACAGATAGCAGGTAAGAGCATGGACCATGGAGTCAGGGAATTTAAGGCTCTAACCCAACTCTGCCACACACAAGCTGTGCAATCATGGGCAAGGTGCTTTATGTCTCTGGGCCCGTTTCCACATTTGTAAAATGAGGATAATAATAATAGTTCATTCCTCCTTGGGGTGTATGAGCACTAAATGAGAAAGTGCATGTGAATAAAGGACAGGGTCAAGCACACAGTAGGAACTTACTCACTGTTTAACAATAGTAACACTCTCTCGTGCATATAGTGTTTTGCAGTTTTTAAAGCACCTGCCTGGACCTAAAGGAGGTCCCTGGAGGAGACTCAGACCCAGGACCTCTGCACCCACCTGGGGGGGTCACAGGTTTGAGACCAGAGCACTTGGCAGAGGCTCGGTCCAGGAGGAAGCCCCCCAACCCCTGCCCAGGCTCTGGACTCCCCTGGTCCTGGCCTCACATCCAGGTGATAGCCAGCTTGAACAGCGCGCCCCCGTGTGACCTGTCACAGAAATAGCACCGCGGGCCCGCCAAGACGGCATTCACCACTCACCAGGGATGGGGCCACAAAATTGGAATAATGTGACTTTAGAAAGGCAAAGGACTTCCCTGGTGGCGCAGTGGTTAAGAATCCTCCTGCCAATGCTGGGGACACAGGTTCGAGCCCTGGTCCGGGAAGATCCCACATGCCGTGGAGCAACTAAGCCCAT
>NW_006786190.1:0-538 GCF_000442215.2 Lipotes vexillifer
GTGAAACTCCAATTCACCCAACATCTCTGCAAGACACACAGTGAACACAGAGACTAGAGGCAATGGGTAGCCAGATCGCGTAGAGCCATTAGTCCTGGTAGCTGGCTTCGTGACATAGTTTATTTAGATACATGATATGATTTGTGCATAAAATGGTTACCAAAATCACCCAGCTAGCTTTTATGGAGCTTTCCAGTGGTTAATCACATACACGTTACACACATGCATATATACATGCATATTGAAATAAATGGTTGGCAGCAAATGGAAATGCAGTTCCACCAGTATGTAAAATAAAGGGACTTGGAATAGACTGTAGGATAAAGGCACTCGGAGGATGAATGCTTGAATCGAGATCTAAAAAATGAGCTGGATAAAGAGGATGGAGGCCTGTGGGAGGGAGGGAGCAGAGAATCCTAGGAAAAAAATTAACAAACATTAATAAAGAACCCACAGCCATTGAGCAGTGAATATAAGGATGGGGCTGAGGGCAATACTGGGACGAATAAAATGCTTTTAAAAGATGCAGAAGATCTTA
>NW_006786191.1:0-245 GCF_000442215.2 Lipotes vexillifer
CCGTCACTGTTCCCTAAATATAAACCTAACCCTAACCCTAAACCTAACACTTGCCCGAAGACTTACCCTAACCCGTGTCCTTATCCTAACCCGTACGATCACACTAACCCGAGATCTAACACGTACGCAAAACCTAAACCGTTGTCATACCCTAACCTGCACCCTAAATCGTCCCCTTTCCTTAACCCGAACCCTAACCCTAACCCTGACCTTAACCTTTACCCGAAGCATTACCCTAACCCGTT
>NW_006786193.1:0-806 GCF_000442215.2 Lipotes vexillifer
GGTTTGACAACGGTTTTCGTTTTGCATACGTGTTAGGGGACGGGTTAGTGTTAGCCTACGGGTCAGGATTAGGACATGGGTTAAGGTAAGGCTTCGGGTAAGTGTTAGGGTTAGGGTTAGGGTTAGGTTTATATTTAGGGAACGGGGACGGTTTAGGGTACAGATTAGGGTATGACAACGGTTAGGTTTACCGTACGTGTTAGGGCATAGGTTAGTGTTAGCCTTCGTGTTAGGAATAGTTCATGGGATAGGGTAAGGCTTCGGGTAAGTGTTAGGGTTAGGGTTAGGGTACAGGGACAGTTTAGGTTACAGGTTCGGGTATGAAAGTGCTTTAGGTTTAGCTTACGTACTAGTGCACAGGTTAGTTTTAGCGTACGGGTTAGGATTAGGACACGATTTAGGGTAAGCCTAACGGTAAGGATGAGGGTTATGATTAGGGTTAGGGTTAGGGAAAGGGTATGGTTTAGTGTACAGTTTAGGGTATGACAACGGTTTAGGGTTAGTGTACATGTTAGGGCACAGGTTAGTGTGAGCGTATTGGTTAGGTTTAGGGCACGGTTTAGGTTAAGGCTTCGAGTAAGGGTTAAGGTTAGGGTTAGAGTTAGGGTTAAGGTTAGGGAAAGGGGACGGCTTAGGGTACAGGTTAGGGTATTACAATGGTTTAGGTTTAGCGAACGTGTTAGGTCTCGGGTTAGTGTTAGCGAACGGGTTAGAATTAAGGCACGGTTTAGGGTAAGGCTAACAGAGGGTTAGTGTTATGATTAGGCTTAGGGTTAGGGAACGGGGACGTTTTAGGGTACAGTTTA
>NW_006786194.1:0-1090 GCF_000442215.2 Lipotes vexillifer
ATCCCACATGCCGCGGAGCGGCTGGGCCCATGAGCCATGGCCGCTGAGCCTGCGCATCTGGAGGCTATGCTCTGCAAGGGGAGGAAAAAAAAGACTATATCATATAATCTGAGAAATGTAGTTTAGTCAATGGGTTACTCCAAGTTTTACCTTCTGAAATAATTTGGGAATAAGCCCCTATGACATTTGGGAATGAAAGGACATGAACCATCCTGAAGTTTTCAGTTGTTCTAACCATGTGTTAGAGATTCCCTTGTTTTTTAGTTGTGTTTTAAGTTATTTTACTATGGCAATTTAACTAAACAACTATGTCATTTTCATGGATGACCCATATGGAAAAGGATTATCTTTACTATCAGAAGTGATTGGAGATGTGTAAAAAATGGCTGCTGAGTCTAGGAAAATGAATTCCCCAGGAGTGAAGGTATGGTTGATGACATTAAACTGAAGGCTTTCATCTTTTAGTATTGTCACTTGTCAATTGGAAACACCAGCAGGTCTTGAGATTGTACCCCTTTCTTTCTTGAAGTAAAGGGGACAAGTTTTTACCTTCAGGGTGTTCTCCTGTCATCTTGGGCCTTTCTGCTCCACCAGAGAAAGAAAGCAAGAGGAAGAGCTCAGGTGGGGAAGGGGAGTAGCAAGAGGCATGATTTGCCAAGTTTTGCTTAGGAATAGTCAGGAATTCATTACCAGCAGCCTAGTCTAGGGGAAGAGTGGGGGCACAAATGGGGTACATTCTCCATCTCCATTGTCCCACCATCCCTCCAATGTGGGAAGCAGTAAGTCCTTAGGGATCCAAGCTGTTACCCATAGTTGGTTTTCAATTAATTACTACACTAACTAAAAAATGTGGTACCTTTTAACTGTTCCCAGTCCCAAATGTGAGGGTAATATAATGACTCACTGTTGAATGTCCATTTATCGTTTCAGCCTTTAACCCACCTATTCAATTAAAAAGAAAATATTGACTCTTCTCTGACTCTTCTCCTGAGGTTTCTGACCTTTCTCGATCCCTTTTGTATTGTCTCTAGAAGTGAAGATTCAATCTGATGAGTGGAATTATCTCCCCTGTTATTAATGGTCAGGAATG
>NW_006786195.1:0-16405 GCF_000442215.2 Lipotes vexillifer
TGAAGTAAGTCAGAAAGAGAAAAACAAATACCGTATGCTAACACATATATATCGAATGTAAAAAAAGAAAAATGGTTCTGAAGAACCTGGGGGCAGGACAGGAATAAAGACGCAGACGTAGAGAATGGACTTGAGGACACGGGAAGGGGAAGGGGAAGCTAGGGCGAAGTGAGAGAGTGGCATGGACATATATACACTACCAAATGTAAAATAGCTAGCTAGTGGGTAAGTTGGGACGAAGTGAGAGAGTGGCATAGACATATATACACTACCAAATGTAAAATCGATACCTAGTTGGCAGTAGCCACATAGCACAGGGAGATCAGCTAGGTGCTTTGTGACCTCCTAGAGGGATGGGATAGGGAGTGTGGGAGGGAGACGCAAGAGGGAGGAGATATGGGGATATATGTATATGTATGGCTGATTCACTTTGTTATAAAGCAGAAACTAACACACCATTGTAGAGCAATTATACTCCAATAAAGATGTTAAGAAAAATTAAAATATATTGAATATAAAAATAAAACCAAAAACATACACATAGTTTGAAAAACAAATTTGCTCTTAAATGCTACAATTATGTACCAATTGAAATATGGCTGTCCATTGGGTACTGCTGTTCTTAAACCTTGAGATTGGATTGGCTACCACCCATCCTTATTTCCTTGTCCATGTTGATTTTTATGCAGCACTTGCTTTTTATTACAGTAACCACAAAGATAAATTCTGGGAGGAAATGTAGGTGATCTCATGTTGAAACTGTAGATGATCTCAGGCTTGTCGTTTGTGCAGTATTTCATAGATGTTGCTCTGTTTTCCTCGAAAATGTATAATATCCCCGGAAAACCCAGTGAATTTGTTGCAGTTCCCTCCGGTGCCCATTGTACCGTTTAGGTGCTTCAGCTCATGTGTCTTAGGGGTCACTGTCTTCCAGCAGAAGGATGGAAAGTGAGAATAGAGGATCACTCATGAGAGGTTTCTGTGGTCTATGTGTGGAAGCCGCACATCACTTTTACTTCTCTTCTGTTGATTAGAACCCCAAACTGCAGAGACTGCGAACTGTGGTCCAGCTACACGACCAAGAAAAAAGAGGGAGTTTTTGGTGAACGAAGAGTAGTCTCTGCTATATTCTTAACCTGTGGCACTGAATCTTTTCAAACACAGTTGTGTCCAGTGATCAGAGTAGAATTACAGAAAGCATGACTTTTAGCCAACAGGTTGAAATTCCAAAGACATCTAAGACTGAAATATTTGCTATCTTGCAGCTGTTAACGAAAGCATTGACTAGACCAGAGGTTGCCACTATTGGTATTTTGGTCCATTTCTTTGTTGTGGGTGCTGTCATTTGCATTGTAGGATGTTTAGCTGTATCCTGGCCTCTACCAACTATATGCCAGTAGCGCTTCCCCTCCAGCCGTGACAACCAGAAGTGTCCCCAGACATTGCCATATGTTTCTTGCATGGGGGCAAAATTGCCCCAGGTTAAAAACCACTGATGTACACAGAATGATGTTAGTAGAAGGAATTAAAGGAAGTTAACTAGAGTTGCTCCCCAATTAAGAATGCTCAGAAATGTCTATATAGACACAGTTTAAGTTTTTCATAGTACATCTCATTGAGTCCATTTCTGGTACCTAAGCTCTTCTCAAATATCCTTTCCATTGTGTATTGATGAGCCCCTGCTTTGGGATAAAAGTGCTCATTTTCCTACCTTAGGAATTGTAGGCTGCTGATGGCTCCCAGCTGAGTCCCTCCGTGACATTTACCCTCAGCCCAAGGGAGATGAAGCCACCTTTTCTGGGTTACACGTCTTCCCCAGGGGATGGTCCTCTTTCAGTAGCTGGTGAATATGTAAGGGATGGGGGTGGTGTACACGGGCCCCCTCCTTTCACCCCCCCCGCCCCCTTTTGGGACAACTCTGAGACTGGTGTTGCAACTGCATTGCATTTACAGCCTTGTTCTATTACTGCTTTACTGTAGCTTCCTCGAGTAATCCCTGATAAACTCCCTGCATGAAAATCTGTCTCAGTCTATTTCCAGAGTACTTGACCTACAACATACACCTTCAACTTTTATTTTAACTTCGTACAAATAATGCCATTGTGGCCCCGGTCTTTTGATGTTGGAAAATGCTTTTTCTTTTATTACAGTTCTGCTTAGCATTCTACCATGTTTATGCATTATCCATATCCTGATACGTCACCTGTAAGTTCACTTTTCAGTCTTTTTAAACATAGTAAGAACCTAAATATGATGCAAGGCTGAGTGCAGAATATTTTTACATTTTAAAAACTATTTTACAGTTGTATTGACACACCTAATTCAAAAGCAATTTTTCTTGAGACTCACTTTAACCAGTTCTCTCCAGATGGTTTAACTTAGTCCTAGAAACAATTATTTTCTTTACACACTCATGTTATCTGTTTATGTACTATCTGATACAATTACATAATTACAATTATATATAAAACTTGCGTAAATAGGCTTGGGAACAAGCACAACTAAAGGTAAACTCACCTGGTGAATAGACATCACCAGGTGTGTAGTAAATGACAAGTGGCGATGGGTCAGCAGTTATAGGTCACAGCATCACGTGTGTTTGGCAGCATGAAAGGTTAATTCACTGAGTTAGGTAAATAGAAGTCTTAGAGCTTCTAGACCTACCCAGTTGAAAGGGAATCCAAAACTTGACCTTCTCTGACTGATGCTGAATTGGCAAAACAGAATTATACTGCTTAGGAGACCTGGTATCTTCCAGAGACTTTAATCCTTAGGTAAAGAAACTGAGGCTAGGATTAGAAACTAGGTTTCTGACTCTTAGGTCAGTATTCCTTCTGCTCTACATCATGGCCTCAGACTAGAGAGATTAACTAAGAACTATAATTTATTCACAAATCTTAGGCTTTCGGTTGCTTGAAAGTGCTCATTGGGATATATGGAAGGTAATGTGTTCTGTTACTTGTTTAGTATTCAGAACTGTGAAACACCTTTTCTGACGCCCCCAATCAAGCTAAAATTAACTATATCTGAGGTAATGAGGATATAGGTAGACTAGTTCACATATGTAATTATGAAAACGGCTCTTAACAAGAAGTGGCAAGCATTTTGGTTTGAGTCACATTATCGTGTTAATAGTGAATACCTGTCCTATCCAAACCTTATCAAGAGATTACAAAGGAAAAATAATCAAAATGTTCTTTTCATTTTTTTCTTTTTGTGTGTGGTACGTGAGCCTCTCACCGTTGTGGCCTCTCCCGTTGCGCAGCGCAGGCTCCGGACGCGCAGGCTCAGCGGCCATGGCTCACGGGCCCAGCCGCTCCGCGGCATGTGGGAACTTCCCAGACCGGGGCACGAACCCGTGTCCCCTGCATCGGCAGGTGGACTCTCAACCACTGTGCCACCAGGGAAGCCCTTCTTTTCATTTTTTAAAAAAGAAATTACAGAAAACATTTTCTTCCACCATTTAGTGGAATCATCAAGAAAAGGAATTTCTAAAAAGATTTTTTTCCAGCCTACATATAAACTATAAAAATGCCAATGTGAAACAGCTGCTCCTTTATTTTAAAATGTCATCAGTAGCTCCCTTTATTTAAAAATACTGTGATGAGGGAGATCAGCTCGGTGCTTTGTGACCACCTAGAGGGGTGGGATAGGGAGGGTGGGAGGGAGGGAGACACAAGAGGGAAGAGACATGGGGATATATGTATATGTATAGCTGATTCACTTTGTTATAAAGCAGAAACTAACACACCACTGTAAAGCAATTATACTCCAATAAAGATGTTAAAAATAAATAAAAAATAAAAACACTGATGAAAAAATCTTTATTATATAAAAGTCAATTTTTGAATTAATTTTTTGCACAAAATTATGTTGCACAACATTGAAAATATATTTTTTCTCATCCTTTGAGGTGTGTGTACATATATACATATGTTTGATTACATATATGCCTATATTTATATGTATGTATTATACATACATATAAATATATATACACACATATGAATATTAAAGTTTAGACACAGTAAACCTCCATTTTAGACAAACGAATTTTATATCATTTGAGAATAAATTGGTGGCAGGTCAATTATTCAGAATATATTAACAGAAGATATGTTCTAGTTAATATATGCATAGATAGTTATTAGTAACTCACACTGTTTATTACTATGAACCAAGCTTTCTGAGCCTTTAGAAATTTTTCAGTTTTTGGCTATTACAAGTGGTGCTGCTGTGAATGTACTTGAACATAACATTTGGTACACATATGTATACATTTCTCTTGGCCCTACACCTAGGGCTAGAATTGCTGGGTCATAGGACATACATGTGTTCATTTTTAGTAGCTGTTGCCAGTTTTCCGTAGGGGTTGCACAATTTGAATTCCTGCAAGCAGTGTTGTACACTGCTGTGTACCCTCATCCACAGGTAGTCATTTTTATATCCTCTATTCTGGTACATGTAGGATGATATTTTCATTGTAGTTCTAATTTTCATTTCCATGAAGATTACGAATGAACACTTCTATGTATGCTTATTAGCCATTTGGACATTCCCTTTCTGTGAAGTGCCTATTCAAGTCTTTCATCCACTCTTCGACTGGATTGTTTTTTCTTTGTCATATTGATTTGTACGAGTTCATTATTTGTGATATGAGTCCTTTACTAGATATATTTATTGCAAATACCTTCTTCCACTCTGTAGGTATGCAGTTGGTTTGTGTCAACTCTAGAGCTGTTGGATTGTTCATGGTCATTCAATTCTGAGAGAAAGAAAACGCTGGCTTTCATAACAGGAGGCCTGAGTCAAAGACTTGAACCACTACTGTGTGATTTGGGTCAAGTTTCCTATTTCACCTTGAAGAATTGCTTTGCTCCTCTTGTAAGATGGAGTTAATACCATTCAAAGTGTGTTTTTAGGGTTAAATGAGCCATTTAAGTGACAGAGCCTAGCAGAGTGCCTAGCACATATTGGGTGCTTAATGTATTTTATAGGATTAAGGACTATAAAATATTCTTTGTTTAATTTCATCTCAAGTATCTGATACTGGCCATGGACTTTATAAAAATCTTCAGCTAACAGTTCAGTATTAGTGCCTCCGTGAGGCAGTGCCTTATATGTTGTTGTGTCTTCCTGATCCCTTCTTGTAACTCAAGGGAGTAAAAAAGGTCTGAAACAATCGCCTTCCTCTCTTGTTTCCTTAGATAGAGGGTCAGAATGTATTTTTTCTGTGGAGGTGAAATGTAACAGATTTTATAGGAAAATAAATACATTGGAAATATGCAGATTTCCAAAAATGTCAGAAATACATATTTTTAAGAGAAACAATTTAAGTGTATTCAGTAGGACCTAGTTAAGTAACTTAAAAATATTTTTCTCAGTAGTTTTTTTTTTAAGTTTGATGGATGATTTCTAGGCTAAACATATACCTACACTTCTGCATTGTATTTGTTCTGTCAAAATGTTAATGACATTTATTTCTAGTTATAAGGAGAGAGAAATTGTGACCTGTTTGATGTGACAGTGACTAGTCTAGGAGCCGTCAAGTGTCATTGCAAGTCAGCTTTCTTGAGTAATGGGATATGTTGATCTCAGCCGAATACTTGAATACAGACTTGAAGAACAATAGGGAAAACTACCATTTCTGGATTTGAGAATTATCAGATTATCAAGTGGAAGTTCATTATTAATTGATGGTACCTTAAAGTTCAACATTCAGCATGTCTGTGATAGCCACTAATGTTATCTACAGAGGTACCCAGTCATCAGTGTCTTGAAATTGTAGGCAAAGGACCCTCACTTTCATTGATGCAAAACAGAAGAAGGCTAATTAAGCAAAATTTATATTCTTCTTATTATTAGAAGAGCTATAGGTTAATTACTCTGTGCATTCTAGAAAGGTAGGTTTAACCAGGTGAGAAGACACAGAATTCTGCTCTTTGCTTTCCAATAAATGTTTACCTCAACTGAATATTCCAAGGGATTATTAGAGTTGGTATTCTCTCAGGCTATAACATGGTTTAAAATAATCCCCCACTTCCATTCCATTTATAAATCTGTTTTCCTTCTCTCAGGAATTCATTTAGAAGAAATGGGAAAGTGCTAGCAGTAGAATGCTTACTTTTACAGTCTGTTACTATATAACCGAACTAGTTTCAAGTGACTTCCAAGGCTTAATGGGTTAGTGGGTTCATGAAATCTCTAGGGGGAATCGTGTAAAACCTGAATTGGACCACATCTTTGTCCTTACCAATGTTATCCTTTGAGGATTTGTCACTAAACTAGTCCTATGTTTTCTGTTTTCTGAAGTGCAACTAGTACTTTATAATGACTGGGGACCAGGCATACTGTTCAGTCATTGAGATGATTTGTTAGCCAGCTCTAAGAAACCCTATAGCATAATCCCTCCTCTACCCCGCATCAGATCTGCTTTAGGCATTGCTCAATATCACTCATGTGCCAGCTTGTTTTATATTCATATTTAATGAGATCCCGAATTCTCAATTTTGGGCTACACCTACTGGTTTAAAACTAAAAATAATATAACTTTTAGACTCTTGAATATTTAAAATTTAAATTTAGACACCTTAAATTTAAGTTAATTGAACAAATGAAATTGGACAGAATCAAGGGGTTGGGGTAGATGATGTGTTAAATATCCAGCTATACTGGAAGGATCCTGATAACTATAATATCTGCATTGAAAAATTCCTCAAAGATGTTGCTTGGAAGGGCAAAGGTCCAGGGAAGTTGCTCTCTAGCTTTGGAGGTCTTAAGAGATGCCAAGAAATCTTGAAGCCAAGGTTCTTTCAGATCTCCCAGGAACATGGGATCTGCAGAAACCCTGGCTTGGAACTTGGGAGAAAGAAGAAAGAACACATTTCAAGCATGGAAGCTGAGGGCGGAAATCCAGTGTGGATCTTACTCATCTCAGAAACCAATCCATGGACAATGAATTAGTAAGATTTCCTAAGATTTATAACTTCTCCTGGTTATGCCTTTCATCTTACATATTTCCTATAATGATCAGCAGTAAAATTATTAAAGTGTAAGTTCTGAATGTGTTAGTTTTGGGGAGCAGTGATGAAAGAAGTTATTTACGTTTTACTTAGAGACATGCTTGCTGAAAGAAGGAGTGATGTGAAAATCACCAAAAGGAATGTGACACAGAGAAGAGGCTAAGGCTGAGAAGTGGCCTGAACCTTCACTACTGGAATGCCCCTGACCTCTGTCCCTATTCCTGTAGAGATCATTTAAAGACGTTTTAGAATATTGTGTTGAAATTTCTAATCATCTGAAATCTATAAAAATGTCCACAGAAATAACATTAAGAAAGTGCCATTCTTGTCATGATAATGGTGGCACAGGTAATGGTAAAAGTAATTTACAAATTTGGGGTATTTTAGTAACTGGCTAAAAGAAGATGTCATGCTAAAAAAAGATAACAAATATAAGGTCGAATCATGGGACTGTAGGTATGGATTCCGCTGCTAATTGTAGCATTTATTCCCTATGTAGTAGTATATGTAGATCACATTTTTTATTATGCAAAATTTCTAACATACACAAAAGTACAGAAAACGATACAATGAATACCTGTATACCTATTACCCGGATAATCAAGATTTTTCATACTTGCTTCATCTATCTCTTGTTTTGAGCTGAAATATTTTAAAGCACATCTGAGACCTCATTTAAGGATTTTAAAGTTTCCAGTGTGTTTTAATTTCACTACTTTTCATTTTACCAATCTTACTGCAAGTAATTGTAGCAGATAGTACTATCATCACTTGCTGGGGAAAGAAACTGAAGCCCAGACTTTTAACTCATCCAAGGTCACCCATGGCTCCAAAGCCCATGTACTTAAACACAGTCCTAAGCCTCAGACCCTGTTGGGCTGTTTATCAGGCCATTTTTGGCCTCAATTCTGTGTCTGTGATAGCCAGTAGTTATCCCAAAACATAAAGAACAGCGAGACAATAATATCCAAAATAGTTGATGTAAGAAGTATTTGGGTTTGTCATTCTTTGTTTAAAACAAATCAAACAGATGAAATATCACCAAATGAAACAAAGCAAAACAAACGATCTTCTTAAAAATATTAGGGGCCATATTTCTTATTGTGCTGCAACCACTATTTTACTCTCATGAGAGCAAGGACTTTAGAGAAATTTATGAAAATAGGCCCAAATATGCCTCTAGACATGGCTCAAGGCAATAGTATAAGTAGGTCAAATATGTTTCCTGTTTTTTTTCTACCATTTCCTGTTTTGTTTTTGTTTTCTCTTCAGAGGACAGAGTCAGCTTGATACCTTCCCCTAAATCTAATCCAACAAATACTTATTGAGCTTATAATTTCTTTATAGGCATATATGTTATCAGCAGATCGTATCATAGTGTGTTGCTGTCATGATGGAGGAAGGTTGGTGGGTCAGAGAGTGGGGCCTAGTGATGGGAAAAGCTAAACACAGAACTTCAGTGACATCATTAGAGGTAGGACTTGGATTTTCCAAGCTGGGGCAGGGAGAGGGCATTTGAAGTGGATGGACCAGCATGAACAAAGTTGTGAGGTGTGTTAGTCACAGAGTTTAGGTAACAGTGAGTAGGCCACATGCTAGAGAGCATTTTCTCGAGATTTGAGTGGAATGGAAAAGGAAAGGAGTAAATACTTAGGGAGCACCTAATCATGGTATATTAAATCAGGCATTTCATGTACTATTTCATTTAATCTTCATTCAAATCTGTGGGGTGTTGGAGACCTGCCAAAGGACGCTAGAAATGGTCAGAACTCAAACTCAATGGGTAGATTAACTCCAGAGAGGTATCAGCTCTGTATTTTCATCTCTAATTATGGAATGGAAGGCTTATGCTATGGTTAAAGGAATTTCTCCATCAGGGGAAGGATTTTTAGGAGTGGCAAGGTGAAAACTGCCTTTATTATGCAGTGTGTATCACTTTCAGAGTTACAACCTGCGCAACAAGGTCCTGCTATCTGATTTCCAGAGCAGTTCCTCCCAGTACTCACTAGATTTGCTCTCTGGTAAAAGGAGGCTAGGGTGCCACCCTCATCCTGAATTGGCAAGAAGAATGGAGGGGCGTCAGGTCGGCAACCATTATAATGCTGTTTCCTCACTTGTCATTGGGAGACACTAGTCACCTCACCTGCTTCAAAGGTTGTTAATGACAATTAAAATTAATTAGACAACCATTTCTGTGACAGTGAAGCTTTACATTTTATCCAGGACAATTTCATTTGAGACATTCCATTTAATTTTTCTTTTCTTTTTTGCCCTACGCGGGCCTCTCACTGTTGTGGCCTCTCCTGTTGCAGAGCACAGGCTCCGGACACGCAGGCTCAGCGGCCATGGCTCACGGGCCCAGCCACTCCGCGGCATGTGGGATCTTCCCGGACCGGGGCACGAACCCACATCCCCTGCATCGGCAGGCGGACTCTCAACCACTGCGCCACCAGGGAAGCCCCCAATTCCATTTAATTTAAACACAATTTAAAACTTTTGATCACTTTTCAGAGGGTTGGGAGTGGGCAGAATTTTTTTCGTAGAATGATAACAAAGGAAAACTAAATATAGAGCCAAAGCACCCAAGTTTGGGGTCCTGGCTTGGCCACTTAGGGGTCTGGAGTGACCCTCTTGATCTTTTGAATCTCAAGTACCTGCCATTCACTCATCATCTACCTCACGTTATAAGGATTTGATATTTAAACAAAGAAGAAAGTGCTTTGTAAATTAGAAAGTATTCTCTGATATTGGTACAATATGTAGAGTTGTTTTTGTGTGATTACAAGCTGACCACCCATCCATACTTACAAGATATTTTTGTCATCTCATCTGACTCATTTAACAGGAACAAGTGGTCCGGAAGTCCGTACTCAGGCTGACCTATAAATCACATCCTGCTTCTTCCGAACAATCCAGTGTGTGTCCTGTGTTTAGCCTAAAAAAACCCACTGAGAAACATAATCCTTCATCCATTTATTTGTACAATATCTCCATTTACTGAGTTCTTGGCATTTTATATCATACACGTGTACTGAGAATTGGAAGTAAGAGAAGCAGTTGAAGTTTTATCAGGATTTGAGTGTTGATGGCTTATTAAGATATGAAAAAAATACACATTCTTCCTCTGCCTGAACAGATCTGGGTACAAGGTAAACTATGACTTCTGTTTTTCACGTATGTAAATTTTCCATAGGCATTAATATAGCAAGACTTAAGAGCTTTGAGGATTTTTTAGATAACAAAAACTGTCCTGGTTAGCCACAATTCTTTCTATCTTCAGTCAGTGGAAAAAAGAAATAAGAGGATCGCTATTAAAAAATATGGCTGAGCAAAAAAAAAAAAAAAAAAAAAAAAAATATGGCTGGGCACCAAGAAAAACTTTAGTCCTAGTAGACTTCATTTCATATGATCCACACATTTTTTACTTTCTTTGAAGCTGAAGTTGTTCTTCGAAAGAGGCTTTTTAGGGAAAGAACATTGTTTCATTTTCCAGAGCATTGTGTCAGGTAGGTAAGCTGGTAGGCAGACTTTATTCTTTTTCGGCCTTTACCAGTAACGTTTAGGTAAAGAATTTCACAGAGGATATGGTACTTGGGAAAAGCTTTTCATTTTAATATGCAGAAATGACTCGTCATCCAAAATTTAAAGTCATGTTACTTCATAGAGTCCAAATCACAACAAAATAGTTATTTTATCAGCTAATCACATGCTGCTGAATTTGATTTGTCTGCTCTGCTGCTTCCATAACATTTTACAGATCACGGTCTGCACTTCAATAGACTCCACGCAATGTGCTGGTGGAATCTATTTCTGTCTGTTAAGGCCTTCCTATCTCGGGAGTGACATTAATGATTATCTCTCCCTTTCACATGGGCGCCCACCAGCTGAATTGCGTAGGTGACTTCCTGCCCACTTGGATGATTAGAGTTTTGCAGCTGACACTGACTTGGGCAGCAGGATCAAATTCCCCACCTCCATCTGGCAGCTCTCGGCTTCGGTCTTCCGAACCCTGAGGATAAAATGAGGGCGGCAGCATTACCCTTACCTACCTCTCTCAGAACGAGAGTGTCTCATTGAATGAATGTAAAGACAGTGGAGCATTGCTTCATTTTTTAGGTGAACATTACTATTAAACAATAGCTCTCCCTGAGAGTGGGCTGCTGCTTGAATACTAAGCTGCTTCATTAAGACTGAAACTGGACAGAAGATCAAAAGGAAATTAAGCCTAGCAAAAGGGGCTGAAGGAAGACAGAAGCAGATTTTCAAGACTAGCCAAATGTACAAGCTTAGAGGAATTCAGAAAAACAATCATTGTCTTTAAAACGTGGTGATTTTCCATTGCTTCATGTAAAGAGGTCTTTTAAAATACTGAATTTTGGGTAGAAATACGTCTGCCACCTCACCCAGGACCTTAGCTTTGTGTGCTATAATGGGAAATGCTTTATTCATGTTTTGATGGTTTATACTTGGGGATTTTAATAGGTTAATTTGTTGCCCCAATTTCTCACACTGTGTCCATACCTTTTGCAGTGTGGTTTTGCGGCTCCTCCCATTAAGAGATGGTGTCAGTTCTTCCACCTCTTCAGTACGGATTGGCCTTATGATGTGATCTGGCCAATAGAATTTGGTGCAAGTGACTGTGGACCAATCCAAGCCAAAAGCCTTGAGCACTTGCTCCCTCTGTTGGAACCCTGCCTCAGCTGTCAGAGTAGTCCGCTGGAGGATGAGATACCATGTGGAAGAGCTTAGTTGTTTCAGCCTATTTGAGACAAGCCTATAGCCAGCTGAACACCAAAAACTGACCCACAGTTGACCACAAGTGCATAAGTGAGCCCAGTTGACACTGGTGTGATAATAAATGTTTATTGTTTTAAGATTCTGAGTTTTAGGTGGTTAGTCAGACAGCAATAGCTAACTGTTACAAAAACCAAGAATATATGTCATTATTTTTGTTTCCTTATACTCATTAATAAAGACAATATTTATATTCTATTATATATATCATATTATGCTATATATTGTATTATATTATATTAACTTAAACTAATGAAATAGTAGGATAAAATGAATTAGTGTTCCTTGGCCCACTTAAGACAAGTCACCTGAGTGGCAAGAAATGAAGCCAGAAATGCAATCTGAGCCTCTTTCAAACTCTTATGGTTCGTGATGATGCTGCTGGATTTTTTTTTTTTTCTTGAGGGCAGTTGTGGTCCTTGGAAGTGTTTTTAAGTGTCTGTGCAGGATGTCCTGAAAGTAGTTATATAAATACCTCAACTAATTCTTAAGATCTCTGATCTCAAATTGAGTCTTGGTGTTCAACCTATCATTCTCTATAGGAGTACACACTTTGGGTGTATCTGATAAGGATAGTTAGAAGAATTAAAAGATAATAACAGTTAGCATTTATTGAATATTCAGAGTGTGCCTGGCACTGTTCTAAGCTCTTTATGTATATGAACTCATTTAATGTTCCCAAGAACATCTATCTAGGAGATAGAGTGTTATCGTCTCCATTTTGCAGGTGAGGCAGTTGAGGTATAGAGAAGATATGGGATTGCTCATAGCCACATAGCAAGTAAAGTGTGAAGTGCTAGAGGCTATTACCCTAAACACTGTACTGTAACTGTTTCTACTTAACATGTGTCACTACTAATACTGTATAAGCACATCTATTTACAACAATTTTTATTATTCCTGTATTTGTGGTGATTTTGATTACCACCACAACAGATCTAGCTAATGTGATTATGCTTAATATCTCGAGCACTCCCTTTAATAGAAGGGAGTCTGCCCAGGTCCTATAAAATATTTAACTTCCTATTAGAGAAAATCATGGTCTCTAAGGCTCTACCAACCTGAAATACTTTTGCAAATGACTCAGTATTTATAAGCAGATGGTAAATTTCCCATCAGGGCCAGGACTAGAGTGAGGCACCCAGGAAACAGCATGTAAGGAGGCACTAACTCCTGACCCTATACTTGCTCAACTCCAAGAGACAGTGCTTACTTAAATTTTGTGCTTTGAGCACCTAGCTTGCCTCACCCTAGTCCCAGGCATGTTTTCTTATTCTTTCTTCCTGCAGATTAAGGACCTTCTCATGTGTTTTTTTCCCCCCAACTTTATTGAGATATACTTGACTAATCAAATTGTAAAACATTTAAAGTGTACAATGTGATGATTTGACATATGTATATAGTGTGAAAGGATTCCCCTACTGAGTTAGTTAACACGTCTATCACCCTACGTATTTACTTTTTTTTTTTTTTTTTTTTTTTTTTTTTTTTTTTTGGTGGGAACATTTAAATTCTACTCTCTCAACAAATTTCAATCATGCAGTGCAGTGTTATTAACTATAGTCACTGTCTTGTACATTAGATTCTCAGACCTTATTCATCTTATAACTGAAAGTTTATACCCTTTTACCAAGCTCTCCCTATTTCCCTCACCTTCATGTACTTCTACAGCATTTGAACTTACACTGTGATAGCATTTTGCCCTTCTGGTCTATGTTCCTAGCTGCTTAAGGGTGGGGACAAAGTCTGTCACCTTCACAATTACATCTCCTTCACTTAGCACATAGTAGGTGTTCAATAAAGGTTTTCCAAATGAATTAAGAGAAATTCATTCAGGAACATACCCTAGGGAGCTGGTTACATTAAGTCAGAAGGACATTTTCCCTATCCTTGGGGCTCAAAATCCCCAAAGGGAAAGACATAAATCAAATCATCACACAGTAGTGAGCTATGTTCTCTGATAGAGGCATAGTCAGGAGTCTCTGAGAGCACAGAGGAGGGAATAAGAACAACCATCTGGGAGATGTGGGGTGTGGACCCAAAGCTTGAGTCTCTCCTACCCATCCCATCAGCTTCTTTCCTGCATTCAGGTCTGCAGGGCGTCATGCTGATTCTCTGATAGCAAACAGGCGGGGATGGAAGTCATTTCTGAGCAGGAATTACCTCATGAGGCAGCTGGGGAAGGGGGACGGGGAGAAGGAAGCGTTTGTTTCCTTTTTTTTTTTTTTTTTTTGCGGTACACGGGCCTCTCACTGCTGTGGCCTCTCCCGTTGCGGAGCACAGGCTCCGGACGCGCAGGCCCAGCGGCCATGGTTCACGGGCCCAGCCGCTCCGCGGCATGTGGGATCCTCCCGAACCGGGGCACGAACCCGTGTTCCCTGCATCGGCAGGCGGACTCTCAACCACTGTGCCACCAGGGAAGCCCAGGAGTTTGTTTTCTAACAAATTAAATTTGGCATGCTGTCAGGACACCCACGCGGAGTATTCTCTGGATAGCGTGAACTCCTGAGTCTGGGGTTCAAGAAAAAAAAAAAATCAGGGATAAAGCTGTAAATTTGGAAGCCATAGCATAAAAGCAATGTTTGAGACTTTGGGGAAAAGTGAGATTGTCTATGTAGAGAAAAGAGAGAAGAAATATACTGAGAGGAATGGACAGAATGTGTGGTGTCTATTTATAATCACTATGCTCCAAAGTAATATCCAGCCTTTCTGTGTAGGAACAGTCTGTCTTCAGAAATGCCAAAGCCCTCTTTTGGTCAGAGTTGTCACCTGGCATGATAGCTGACACCTCCTTCAGTGGGAACACATATAGGGCTATAACATAAAAACTAAGGGGATAGCCTGGATCATATTGCAATCAGTGGGGACATAGCCTTTTTAAACGAAGAAAAAGTGTCCTCTGGTTTTTCAGAAGGTAGAAATATTTGTAAAATTTCATATGAAAAAGACTGGTGTTTCTTGTATTTTAATTGCCCCTCTCTCAGACCCCTGTGATAGCAAAATGTTTTTTTTATGAGGTTTTTTTTCCAGAGTACTAAATCTTGACATAATCAATACTATTTATGTTAACTATCTTCAGGCTGTCTGTAGTAAGTTTGAATTATTAGATTCCTCTGAGGTCTAGACTATTTTTCTCTCAGCTGTCACTCACCATTTATCCATCTATAGTGTATAGATGTTTTACAGGAATAGTTCTGGGTACATAAATAAATTATGTGGCTGGTGGCAAAGATTGGTTGTTACACTAAGGCTCCAGTGTATTATATTTAATAATCCAAACTGTGATAAAAAGAGAGAAAGAGAGAGGAGGAAGACTATTCTTCTCAGCCCTCACTGGTACCTTCTGGAAAGGGCCAGAAAAGACCCTCCATAATGGGACCGTGTAACCAGTGAGACTCTCACATCGTGGGCACAGCACCTTGGGGAAGAAAAGTTGCTCTACCGATAGAAAGTCTATTAATTAAACACCTCAGTGAAACAGTTCCAGAAGCTACAGACAACCAGATTAATCATGCTATTTTTATTTTTTACAAAAGCTTTTTTTTTTTTTTTTTTTTAAAAGCTTTTTTTTTTTTTTTTTTTAAAAGCTTTTTTTTTTTTTTTTTTTAAAAGCTTTTTTTTTTTTTTTTTTTAAAAGCTTTTTTTTTTTTTTTTTTTAAAAGCTTTTTTTTTTTTTTTTTTTAAAAGCTTTTTTTTTTTTTTTTTTTAAAAGCTTTTTTTTTTTTTTTTCGGTACGCGGGCCTCTCACTGTTGTGGCCTCTCCCGTTGCAGAGCACAGGCTCCGGACGCGCAGGCTCAGCGGCCATGGCTCACCGGCCCAGCCACTCCGCGGCATGTGGGATCTTCCCGGACCGGGGCACGAACCTGTGTCTCCTGAATCGCCAGGCGGACTGTCAACCACTGCGCCGCCAGGGAAGCCCTACAAATGCCTTTTGAGGATTTATGGAAAAAAAATGTTAGATTCTCCCCAGCCTCCTCCTTACTTTCCCTCCCTCTGCTGCTTCTTTCGCTCTACCGCTACTTTGCTCCACAAAGGATGGGGAACGGCCGAGACAAGAATGCATGTGTTACAAAAGTAATGAAATTGAAAATTGAGATCAGGAAAAATGTAAATAAAAGTAAATGTTCGATAGCAGGGAAAGGAAAAATCCAAATTCCAAGATGATAAGGGTCAGCCTACTTATTACAGTTGAGCTTCAAATGGGGTGTGAATTTTCTGGAAGTTGAAATAAACCAGAAGACATGAATGGCTGCATAGTTCTTATTATTAAAAAAAAGAGGAAGTTTCTCAGGAGGAGCAAAATTATCCCATCCTAGGATTTTTTAAAGTCTTAGGTGAATACCAGGCATTTAAAATTTTCATTTAATCCTCACAAGAAGTTAGGTATTATTTTAAATGGCTCACAGTTGAGGAAATTGGGCACAAACACATAAACCTGTTCAAAGTTGTACTGGTGCTAAACATTGGTGTTAGGATTCAAACCTAGGTCATCGGATTCTTATTCTGGTTCCAGAATGTTACTGCTGTTTTCATAGTTTTGCCTCCCCCGGGAAACTGTAGCCCATCCTAATTTATAGCATAGAGGCCT
>NW_006786195.1:16468-22343 GCF_000442215.2 Lipotes vexillifer
CATTCCTGAAAATTCTTTGTGAAATCAATCAATCTATCTAGCAAATATACGTGTGTGTGTGTCTATGTATATATATGTGTATGTATATATCGCTCATATACGTATATATTATATACACATGTATGTACATATATACATACATAGTTATATATTGCAAATAAAATCATAGTTTTCTTTGACAGGATCTATGATTCTAGGATGTTTTATCTCATAACTGATATTCATTTCACAATAGTAACTTTTAAGCTTTTCTTTAACCTACAAATTGAAGGCAGTACTTTTCAACATTTTCATTGGCAATGACACCCTCTTTTCCCTGGAAATTCTCCACAGAACCTCAGAGACAGGAACAGATTGCAGTGGAGCTGCTATGGAGGAGCCCTGGCTGGGACAGAGGGGGTTGGGAGGAGGACAGCACCCTTAAACACAATGTAAAACCAGTGCCTTTAGAATTCACAGTACAGAGCCGCCATGTTTACTGTCTTTTGTTTAATTTGTGGTTTAAAACAATCCTATTGGGTAGATTGGTCTAGAGCCTCCCTTATTTTAAAGATGAAGAAGTTGAGGCTCCTGGTTAGTGATGTGTAATTGGCTGGTGTTTGTGTTTACTGCCTGATCGCCTGGGAACACGACGGGGCAGTGTGAGAGGCTGAGAGCAAAGAGCAAGGTGCTTCCTTGTCGCGTATCTTGGAGTCCTGTCTCACTTGTCAGTAACCCTAAAGCAGAGCGTGGGAGAGCCCATGGATTGCTGGTGAAACACGCTATGGTTTAGCCAAGAGTTAACGTTTGTTTCACCTTCTGAAATCACGTTTCCTAACCTCCTTGAATGAATAAAAGATTAGGGAGGGAGTCTTTTAAAATGAGATAGAGGAACCAAAGAGATATTGTGGTCATGTAGAAAAAGAGTAAAATAGGATGTAGAAAATCTCTTCATTCCAAGTGCTTCTCAAGGAGCCTATACATTTATGCTCTTCTATTTTACCTGGATTTGCCTTTCCCTTTGAAATAAACACTGACGTTTCTTGCTCTTTTAAAAAACTTTTATTATAAAAAATTCAAATACATACAAAAGTATTTAGAAAGATTAGTGTAAAAATTCTCACATACTCTTTACTCGCCTTCAGTAATTGTACACTCATGACATTTTGTTGCATCTGTATGCCCCCCACCCTGCATTATTTTGAAGCAAATCTTTGACGTGACTGTATTTCATCTGTCAGTATAACAGGGAAGCCCCTTAATGGAGGAGATGTCATGGTTCAAAATGGTCCCCGCTCAGAGGGTTTCAAGTTCTGCCTTCTCAATGGAGAGAAGGGTCTGGACTAAGGGACTGTTCTGCTGCCGTGATCACAAGTGGTGATTCTGTTACTTACTGCTCTTGATCAACAAGAGCACAAGATCCACACTTAGCCAATTTACTTCTGTTTTTTCACATTTGAGAAGAAAAACCAGAGACTTGTCTCTCCCAGACTAAATAATGTCTGAACATTCATCCTTCAGGAAGGCAGAACTTGGTGACTGTGCCTGCAGTGTACCTCTGACTGCCACCGTATGCTCTCCTGCCACCTCTGATTCTATTAGCTGAATACCATAGTGTAAGAGCATTTATTGCCATAATCCAGAGGACGTTCCTCTAAATGGGGTCCACAGGCTCTTACAAGGTCCATGGGTAGGCTCTGGGAGGTCTGTGGTCCTCCTGAAATTATGTAGAAAATTTTGTGAGAATGTGTCATGTACATTTTTAGAGGGTCTTCAGCCTTTATCAGCTTCTCAAAGGGGCCTGTGAATCCCCTGAAATATTAAAATTGTGGCACTAAGCTTTGAACCTGTGCACAGAGAGAAACATTAGTTATTGTAGTGGATCACAGTGAGGAGGTCCACGAATGTGGGGATGGTCCAACCGGAGGAGCATGAAGCCAACCAAAGTCCTGCAAATGTTAAGAGAAGGGGTAGAATTTTGGGTTTTATCTAGATGTCTTGTAGATATCAGGGAGGGGTGGAATTGCAGCCAGTACTTGACAAACTGTTACTTAAACTGCGATGTGGACATTCAACCTCATAGGACACAGACTCTAAAGGGCACTTGAATGCCATGGTGAACCAGTTAATGCTTCCAAAGACCACAGTGCTCACTGGGTCCCAAAAGGCCAATTTTTCTATTTATCTGTAAGAAGTGGATATGATGGTACAGGACACTGTAAAATAGAGGCAGATAAGTGTTGAGTTTTTATTCAGAGATTGTCAAGATGATTTTAATCCAAATATCTTATTAAATGCTGTAAATTCCAAAAATGGCCACGATCCTTCACTGTTCTCTGGTCCGTAACCTTTATAATGTGACTTTGCAGCCTCTCCCATCAAAAGGTAGAATCTTTTTACCAGCTCCTTGATCCTTCACTGGCTTTGTGACTTGCTTTGGCAAATAAATGCAGTGAAAATAACACGTTTTCAGTTCCAACTCAAGTCTCCAAGAGGCCTTGCGTACCATGTTTTTGTTCTCTCTCTGGAGCCCCCTGCCTCTGTTTACAATGCTAGCTTGCTGGAAGGTGGCCAACTACATGCTTCAGAGATGTGTCAATTCTGATGTCCTAGCAGACGTCCCACATGTGGGAAGGAGCCCAGACAATATCAGTAAAGCCTCTGACCCTGACTTTCCCCACTGCCGCTGACTAAAGATGCATGATAGCTGAGCTGAAACCTGAAGAAACATCCAGTTGATTCCAGACTAAGTTTCTGACCCTCAGAATCATGAGCTACCTAAATGGTTTCTGTTTTAAGCTATTTCGTTTGTGGGGAGGGGTACTTGTTATACAGCATTAGTTAAGTCATACCCTGGGAATCACTTCTATTCAAAATAGAACCACATTCTTTAGATTTGAAAGAGATTTCAGTGCCTCGGAATGTTTGACATTTTTACATAAACTTTTATTTGCTTCTTTACCTTGTATTCAAGTGCATGTTATTTTTTTTTTATTTTATTTTTTTTCTTGCGTTATGCGGGCCTCTCACTGTCGTGGCCTCTCCCATTTGCGGAGCACAGGCTCCGGACGCGCAGGCCCAGCGGCCACGGCCCACGGGCCCAGCCGCTCCGCGGCATGCGGGATCCTCCCGAAACGGGGCACGAACCCGCGTCTCCCGCATCGGCAGGCGGACTCTCAAGCACCGCGCCACCAGGGAAGCCCAAGTGCATGTTATTTTAAAAAAATTTTTTGTTGCTCTGTCCTTCTCTTCCCTTTGAATGCGAAGTGTCACTGTTAGTCACATAAACTGACTTCTCTAATTTTGTTTTTCCCCCACCTGTGCATTAGGAATTTTCACCTGCTGTAGGATGAAACAAATTTGGATAGGCAGGTATTCTTCCAAATGCATTGCTCAAGCCAAGAAGCCAGCTTTGAAAAACTAAACACTAAAAATACATGTATGTGTGTGTGTGTATGTGTGTGTGTGTGTGTGTGTGTGTGTATACACACACACATATATATAATGTATTAATATGTTTATTTATTTACTTTGCTGAAGCTTCCCTTCCCCGTGGCATAATTTCAAAGTCATTTTATTTGTAGAAAAACAATTAAGTAAAACTAATGACTGGGAGTGAAAAACATTAATTTATACAGCAAAATATTATCCTAGTATGTACTCATGATTATCAGTAAAACACTGATTAAAATGAAAGGATGATAGTAGAACCAACACCTTAATCTCTTCATTCTAATAATAGTGCTTTTATGTAGGGATTGAGTCTATAGATTTTGTGTCATATTTGAAGGTATTTGAGACTCCAAAAGACTAAGAACCACTGATTTAGCACAAACTGCCTTCACAATTTATTACTAGGTGTTTGAATAAATTTACCTTTTCCTATGTTGCCATAGCTGCAGCTTTTGTCTGTGTAGAAAAAGAGAAAATTTGGCTGTATCTTCCTGCTCTCATTGTTAAATAGTTGAGAAGGCACCTACAATTGCCTTTACTCACCCACAGATGTCTCTCTGAATACAAACAAGATGAAGAACGACTCGTGGATGTTGGTCCTGGAGTCTGAAAGCATGAACGCACGCAATGTAGAGAAATGAAGATGGAAAAAGTGAGGTTCAAATAGCAGTAGTGATAGAACCCCACTGAAGGGGAAAGAATGAAGTGTGTCTCAGCGGGTAGAGGACACAATTACCGATCTTTATGCCTCATCTCAGTTAAATGGGGGACGCAATCTGCAGGTCTCACTTATATCTTGTTCAAGTTTTTTCTTAGCCTAGACCCCAGTTTGATTCCATGCTTAATATCCCATTGAGAAAGCCAAAAACATACCTTTGTATTTTTATGCTTCTGTGCCCTTAGGAGGGAAACCCTGAGATGAAGTTGTATGTACACAGGGAATAATAAACACCTGTAAGGGCTTCCCTGGTGGCGCAGTGGTTGAGAGTCCGCCTGCCGATGCAGGGGACATGGGTTCGTGCCCCGGTCCGGGAAGATCCCACATGCCGCGGAGCAGCCAGACCCGTGAGCCATGAAAAAGAAACACCTGTAAAAGATGCGAGGCTAGGGATGCAGGATTGGGCAGAGAAAGTCTTCAGACAGCATTGCTGATCAGACACCTGTGAAAGGAAAGTTGGAAGGTAGCAGGCTTGGGAGGTAGAGCCTCATACCATGATGCAGATCGGAAAGTTCCGCCAGTTCAAAGGAAGTTTTAGTGTAAAGTCCCCTCATTAGAGGAATCCGGAACTAGGCAGACATAGCCAAACCCAGCTCCCTTTTATACTCAGTCATCAAAAAGGGGCTGTCTGAGGGGATCAGGACCTTGAGTTGAAAGCAGAGACAGATCCTGAAACTATACTTCTTGAAGCTGAAGGGCAAGTTCATTCTTGATGGGGGAGCCAAGGGATACACCTGCACAGCTGCCACAGCCCCCTGCCATTTACAGGAATGATGAATGCCTAGCCATTTGTAAAATGTCTTAAATAATTCAAGTAAATTAACAAATAATTACCTTGCCCAAGGATTATTTAAAATGACAGAAGGAGAAATTGTGTGTGTGTGTGTGTGTGTGTGTGTGTGTGTGTGTGTATGTGTGTTTTCACTGTGATAGGGAGGTTGGAAAAAGGGAAATTTTAAAAGATGCAACATGGCATAGTGGAAAAAGATTAAATATAGATGTGTGTCATGACCCCTTCAGGTTTTTACCATTCTTTCAGCAAACATTTATGAAGACCTTCCTGTATTTGAAACCTCACTAGGAAATGGAAATGTTGATGTGAAAAACATAATTCCTACAATGAACTTCACAGTCTAATTGAAGTAACTTAAAAGTCAGTAGTTACAAAACAAAGTGCTAGAGACTCTAATCATCACATAAGCTTATTCTCTTTGCCATCATCATTGTCAACATTAGCATGCTTATTGAGTGCTTGCCAAGAGCTGGCTCTTTACTAAGCCTTCTAAATGCATGATCTCATTTAAACTTCCTATAAAAATGTCATCAGGTAGCTCAAAATATTTGTTGAAAGAAAGAAGAGCAGGAGGAGTTGCAGTAAAGGGAGGAAGAGCCTTTCCAGACAGAGGGAGTAACATGGGAAGGCAGAACAGGAGAACTGTCAGATTCTCTGTCAGATTCATGGTCAGCTTCCATCTACCCATAATTCCTTGTGTCTGAAGCATAAATTCCATACCGATAAGGAGTGCAGAGTAAAAAAAAAACGGGCGGCTTCCCTGGTGGCGCGGTGGTTGAGAGTCCGCCTGCCGATGCAGGGGATACGGGTTCGTGCCCCGGTCTGGGAGGATCCCGCATGCCGTGGAGCGGCTGGGCCCGTGAGACATGGCCGCTGGGCCTGCTCGTCCGGAGCCTGTGCTCCGCGATGGGAGAGGCCACAACAGTGAGAGG
>NW_006786195.1:22436-27930 GCF_000442215.2 Lipotes vexillifer
GTACGCGGGCCTCTCACTGTTGTGGCCTCTCCCGTTGCGGAGCACAGGCTCCGGACGCGCAGGCTCAGCGGCCATGGCTCATGGGCCCAGACGCTCCGTGGCATGTGGGATCCTCCCGGACCGGGGCACGAACCTGCGTCCCCTGCATCGGCAGGTGGACTCTCAACCACTGCGCCACCAGGCAAACCCTCCTCCTCGGTAATCTTACACTCCTCCAGCTCTCAGGATTTTTATGCTTTGGTATAATGGAATGTCCGCAGTGAGAACATTAGACACTGGTGCCATAGAGTGCAGCAAGTCTTTCGGCACTGCAACTCCGACGTGGGCAATACCTTGTTAGAAATGCTAATTATCCACCCCTAGCCCTGGTGTACTGAATCTGACTCTCTGAGGGTGGGGCTCAGGGATTTGCACTTAACAAGCTCTCCAGGTCACCCTGATGCGCAAGTTTGAGAAGCTCAGCTCTCATCAAGAGCTATTTAAAGTGCAGTGGTCTGCTCTCACAGGTGCTGCCTCTGAACTGTTTCTGACTCTTAAGGAGGTCTGGACAGAAACTGAGGGTGCTCAGAAACCATTAAGCAACTCAACGGAAAGATCGTACGTTGGGTGACTATTATTAAAATGGTTTTGCCTTTTGAGATGTCTTTTTAACTTCACTTCCCTGAATACATCTTTAATGATATTTTACAAAATTTATCTGTGATAAATTGGACACACACAAATTGGCCCTCTGCATCACAGAAGTGTGAAGGGTTGTGTACAGTGAGCCATCATGGCTCTTTCCATTCTTTTCAGTTTGGGTGCCCTGTTTATAGAGGACATTGAACATGCCACTTTGGGAAGGTAAATGTTAACTTATCTTTTGTACCTTGTACATGCCATTATCATTCCCCAAGGCCCCCTGATTTCCTGTTTTGGGGCCACTTGACAAACGAGCCTATTTTTCCTGAGATGCAGTTGCTAGGGAGCAACTTGCTTCGTTACCAGCTTTTACTGTTTTCCAGATGTGTTCAGACCCAGAGATTAAACAATAGATGAAAGAGACCAGAAGGAAGGCATTTTACTGCAATATGTTTTGGTGGTGTTATCATAAACAATTTTTGAATTGGCCTATTGAAACAGAAAAACATGGGGATAATTCTCACATTGTAAAACTACCCAAAGTATTTAATTTTCATGGAAACAAAATGCCCTTTAAAAATACCATTAGAAGTCTGTGACAGTGCAATATAATGCTTCCAAGCTTTCTTTGGGAGCCCTTGTGCTTTATAGTTTTGAGGGGGAGTTTATAGTACTGTTTTGCTTTTAAAGTAGACATTGAGCTGTTTTCAAAAGGGAAAATAATTTCCTCAATAGAAAATAATTAAGTGAAATAAATGAATCCCTTACTTGTTACACCAAAAAAATCCATAAGGGTGATCAAAAGATGATTTAGTGATGGAAGCTGACTCAAGTTGTTATGGCAACTACAATCTGAAAGTACCTGGTTGTGCGTGTGTGTTTTATTTTCCTCTCTTCTCTTTTTTTAAGAAAGGGGAAAAAAAAGTTGTTTCCCATCTGGTTTAATCACAGTGTTAAAATACCAACGTCAAAGAAAAGTATCTAATAAACATAGTTTCACATCTGTTTCAAGTGTAGTGATATTTCACCTTAACAAGGAATAAATACAATTGTAGGCAAACGTCTTTCAGGAGGCAAGAATATGGTTATACATTATCAAAAATTGCTAAATAATCTTTTAAAGTGTTTTAGGCTGTTATTTTTTTAACCTGAATTATGGTAGCTAGATTCATCTTGTCTTTTCCTTTTTTTTCCCCACCTGAATGTGGAATTGTGGTTGCAGTGAGGTTTGGAGGTGTTGCTCCATCATTTGATGGCCCCCCTTCAGTAGCCTCTGTCAATTGTCTATGTAACAGTTTCTCTCTTCTTTTGTGTTCCAGTTAAAAAGAAATAAGGTATCTTTCTTTGGAATGGGAACTTTAAAAATATATATCCTTAAACAGTAAGAATTATCTAAAAGGGTTTATTTTTATCTACTTGTTGCAGTCGGCAGCTATTTACTATCACAGCATTCTCCTTATCATTACATATTTTGAAGGTGAAATTATTATGGAGTATACATTGCAACCAAATAATAAGGGCAGCTGCAACCAGAATAGCTCCATTGGAATTCATCTCTTCAGCTAGAAGAAACATTTAGTAAGTAGGGAAGCATTGGTTTTGCTTTCTTTTGAAAGCAAGTCATGGATCCTTAGGAGTGACCCCACTGAGGTGATGCCTGCTGCCTTTTTGTTCCAAACAGTAATCCAATGAGATGTTTTAGTACCTTCATAAAAAGAGGTATTGATCCAACTTAAGCATCTAATAGATTCATTTCATGTGTTCTCTATCCTGAGGAATCTTTTATCTGTAAAGAAGTTAACCTATAGAAAAGTGTCTTTGTGGCTATTTGTAGTTATACTTAGCTAGGAGTATTGGGAAGGATAGTGTCACGTTTAATACAATCAAATGATGCGGCTGATCCATGATCAATGGGCACTTTCATTCTGAGTTACTCTGCTGATATCCAATAAAAAGAGGTTCATTAAAGGGAAAGCTGAATGTACAGACAAAGGTAGTTAACTGATCATGAGGATTTCCTTTACATCTCGTCTCCCTAGGTGAGTACCAATGTAAGTTATTACTTATTAAGAATTTATAAATTATATCAAATAAGTGGGTGTGTTGGAACAGGCTATATAAATCAACTGTAATCGAAATGGGTAATTACTGTTGACACACATATTAGAATTTGGAGTCTCAGCTTCCTTGGGAACAGGACCACTTTCCGAAAACAGAACTTCATTTATAAAGAATTAGCTAATATATGCAGTGAAGTCGTAAATACATAGTAAACCATATAATTAAAAATCTCCAGATTTATATCCACCAATAAACCATGCGTTACTTGGACCCTAACTACTAGAATTACTCAACTTTTACCAGGCACAACTGCCAGGTCAGAAATATTTTCCAAAAGAAGCCGAGAATTTGTAAACTCACTGTGGCAGTGTGTATTTATCAGGATAAAGACACTAGATTCACAAAGCTGTCTTTGACAAAAATTAGATTAAAAATTACTGTTCAGTAGAGACCAAGAAGGCTAACTGACTTAGCCTTTTAACTGTTAGCCTGCTAACAGTGGCAAACCTAGAAACCCAAAGCAACATATCTTAGAAACCAGCTCTCAGGAACCCTAGTCTTCTCTGAAATTCCTCATTAAACTAATTTCTCTTCATTTGAAGTCATGTTTGTGTGGAGGAAAATTGTTTCTGATTTTTTTTAAGGTAATAGTAAGTGATTATTATCCTAAGGAAGGCAGGCCTTTTCTTAAATTTAGAATTCTTTTTTTTTTTTTTCTGAATTACCCAATAAAGCGTTCTTTCTTGTCTATATCTCCACTCTGAGGTAAATTTGCAAGCCCAGAGTGCTTGCTGAGAGAATACTCTTGGGTTATTTTTATGCCTGGGTACCCTAAGATAGTCCTTGGAAGCTTGGGACAAAACACCCCATATAGGGGCAGTGTTGCTGTATAACAAAGTACCCCGATACATACTGAAAGCGATACCTATTTATTACCTTATACTTCTTGGAGGTTGGGATTCAGAGGTAGCTTAATTGGTTTGGGATTGCGGTCAAGAAGGTAGCTGGAGCTGTGTAATCTGAGGCTTGACTAGGTCTGGAGCATCCATTTCAGAGATGGTCACTTGCATGGTTGATGACAGGCAGACTCTGCTCCTTGCTGGCTATTGTCCGGAAGTTTTAGTTCCTCTCCACATGGGCCTCACCACAGGGATGCTTGAGTATTACCATGATATGATGACTGGCTTCCTTCCCTCAAGGGATCCAAGAGAAAGACAACAAGAAGAAAGCATACGCCTTTTAAGACCAAGTCTCAGAAGCACACATCATCATATCTGCCACATTCTACTTGTCAGAAGCAAGTTGCTAATTACAGCCCACATTCAAGAGGAAAGGAAGGAATTAGTCTCTACCTCTCAAAGAAAAAAGTAGCAGTAACTTTTAGGTTGTAGTTTAGAGTCACCACAAACAGTAATTAGCTGGAACTCTCTGATTCCTGTTTTCAAGAAATTGATCTTGAGATCTGAGGAACACACAGAGATTTTTGGTATCAGAAGATACCAAGAAGATATAGAAGCCAAGAGTTAGCAGAAGTCTTGAGATAGAGAAAACATATACAGCACAGATGGTGAGGTGGTGGGCTGACAACCACTGATCTGCTTTTTGTCAGTATAGTTTTGCTTTTTCTAGAATTTCATATAAATAGAAACATACAGTATGTAGTCTTGGGTCTGGCTTCTTTCAGTTAGCATAAAGATTTGGGATTCATCCATATTGTTGCATGTATCAGTAATATTTTTCTTTTTAATTGCTGATTAGTAACTATTATATAGATAAACTACAATTTGTTTATCTATTCACCAGTTAAACATTTTGCTGGTTTTCATTTGGGGGTTATTATCAATTAATCTGCTATGAATAGTTGAATCTGACTCAGTGAACATATGTTTCCATTTCTCTTATGTAAATATCTGAGAGTAGAATTGCTGGGTTTTATGGTGAGTGTATATTTAACTTTTAAACAAGTCGCTAAACTGTTTTCAAAATGGGCTGTGCCCTTTCCTTTCCCAGCAGCAATGTACGAAATTCCAGTTGCCCCACATCCATGTCAACATTTGATGTTAGAAATCTATTTTAACTTTGTCCATTTGAGTTTGTTTTAATTTGCATTCTTTATATAACCAGTATATTGAATATATTCATGTGTGTGCTTAATTTGCTAGGCTGCCATAACACAGTAACACAAACTGGGTGGCTTAAACAACATAAATTTATTTTCTCACAATTCTGGAGACTAGAAGTCCAAGACCAAGATGTCTGCAGGGTTAGTTTCTTCTGAGGCCTCTCTCCTTGGCTTGAAGATGGCTGTCTTCTCTTTTCTGTGTCTTCACATGGTCTTCCTTCTATGTATGCTGTGTCTTAATCGCCTCTCCTTACAAGGATACCAGTCAAATTTAACTAGGGCCCACCCTAATGACCTCGTCTCTTTAAAGACCCTGTCTCTAAATACAGTCACATTCTGAGGTACTAGGAGTTAGGTCCTCAACATAGAATGAGGGGACAAAATTCAACACATAACAGTGTGCTTACTTGCCATTAATATATATTATCTGAAGTGTCTGTTCAAATTTGTTGTTTATTGGATTTTCAGAAATTGAATTGTAAGAGTTTCCTCACATATTCTAGATAAAAATCCTTTATTATACATAAAGTCTGTGAATATTTTTTCCAATCTGTGGCTTGATTCCTCATTTTCATAATCATGCCTTTTGAAGAGCAAGTTTTAAATTTTGATGATATCTCCTTTGACTTGTTTTGTTTTTTTTGTTGTGGTTTTTCATGGTTTGTTCTTTGTGTCCTAAGAAATCTTTCC
>NW_006786195.1:27940-33400 GCF_000442215.2 Lipotes vexillifer
CTGGTTTTCTTCTGGAAGTTTTATACTTTTGGTTCCTATATTTATGACTAAGATCCATTTTAATTATAGTGTGAGGTAAGTATTGAGGTCTGTTTTATACATACATATTCTAGTATCACTTGTTGAAAACACTATCCTTTCTTCGTTGGGTTGCATCGTGAATTTTGTTGAAAATCAGTTGACGGTGTGTGGGTTTCAGTATCACATTGCAATGGTTACTGTAACTTTGTATTGAAATCTGATGGTCTGGGTTCTCCAGCTTTATTCTTCTCTTTTTTTTTTTTTTTTTTTTTTTTTTTTGTGGTACGCGGACCTCTCACTGTTGTGGCCTCTCCCGTTGCGGAGCACAGGCTCTGGACGCGCGGGCTCAGCGGCCATGGCTCACGGGCCCAGCTGCTCCGTGGCATGTGGGATCCTCCCGGACCGGGGCACGAACCCATGTCCCCTGCATCGGCAGGCGGACTCTCAACCACTGCGCCACCAGGGAAGCCCTATTCTTCTCTTTTACAAATTGTTTTGGCTATTCTAAGTTCTTACATTCCAAATAAGTTTTAGAATCAGCCTAACAATTTCAACAAAAAATCTTGCTGGGATTTTCGGTGGTATTTTGTTGAATCTGTATATCAATTTGGAAAGAAATGACATCATAACACTATAGAGCATTACCATCCTTAATCATGGTGTATCTAAATTTATTTACATCTTCTCCAACTTTCTCAGCAGTATCTTATAATATTCTCTCTGCAGGTTTTCTAAGTATTTTATCTTTAACCCTAAATATTATAGTACTGATATTATTATAAATGATAATTTAACATTTTTAATTTCCAATTATTTGTTGTTTTATAGATATACAACTGACTTGTGTTTTAACCTTGTATCTTGCAAACTTGATAAATTTACTTATTAGACCTAATATCTTTTTGTAGATACCTTCAGCATTTGTGAAAACTATGTCTTTGAATAAAGCCAGTTTTACGTCTTCCTTCTTTCTGCCTTTTATTTTTTTCTTGGCTTTATTGCCCTTGCAAGATCACAGTGTAATATTCAGTACAAGTGATGCATTTGGATATACTTGCCTTGCCCCTGATTTTAGAAGGAGCAATTCTTACACCATTGAGTATGTTATAGGTTTTTATAGTTGCCCTTTATCGGAGTGGAGAAGTTCCCTTTTATTTCTAGGATGTTGAGACTTTGTCATGAGTGGGTGCTGAATATTGTCAAATGTTATTTCTGTATCTCCTGATATGATGATATAGTTTTTCTCTTTTAATTTGTTTATGAGTTCCTCTTGTTGGATTTCAAAATGTTAAACCAACTTTGAATCTTTTGGATAAATCCCACTTGTTATGATGTACAATCCTCTTTTTATATGTTTTTTCTTAAGGATTTTTTTTACGTAGTCCTTTAGTGATATGACAAGAAAATTACAGCCTAAAATCTTTATGTGGTTTGATTACAGGGTAATTCTCATTGTAAAATAAGTTAAAGGGCTCCCTTTAGCTTATTTTCTGGAAGACTTTGTGTAGAATTGGTTTCCTTTCTTCCTTAAATATTTGTACGAATTAACCAGTGATGTCATCTGGGCCTGATGGGTGTGGTTTTTTTTGTTTTTTGATTTTTTTTAGTTGGAAAGTGTTTAATTACTAATTTAATTTTCAAAATACATATAAGGCTATTCATATTAACTATTTCTTCCTGAGTAAGCTTTGGTGGTTGTCGTTTAAGGAATTTCTCCATTTCATCTATGTACTTAAATGTGTTAACATAAAATTATTCAGAATATTTTCTCTTATCCTCTTAATGTCTGTGGTATCAGTAGTGGTGTCCCCTCTTTCATTCTGATATTTTTCCTCATCAGTGAGGCTAGAGCTTTACCAATTGCATTAACCTTTTGGAACCAGCTTTTGGTTATTTTGATTTTTTTCAATTGTTCTTCTGTTTTTCTCTTCACTTATTTCCATTCTTATTTGTATTTCTTTGCTCAGTCTGTTTATTTTGGGTTTAATTTGCTCTTTTTAAGTTTCCCATAGTTGAAGCTTAGATCATCACTTTGAGGGCACTCTTTATTTCTAATATAAGCCTTTAATGTGATAGATTTCCTTCCTCTTACTACCTTAGCTTCATGCCACAGATTTTATATGCTGTGCTTTCATTATCTTTCAGTTAAAAATATTTTCTAATTTTTCTGGGGTTTTTTTCCCTTTATCTCATATTATTCAAAAGTGTATCATTTAATTTGCAACTCTTGGAGATTTTCTGTCATCCTTTATTGCTTTCTATTTAAGTATTCTGGTCAGAGACAATTTCTCATTTTTAAAAAATGAATTCAAACCTTCAGATTTATTGAGTAATGTATCATGACCCATATATACGTTTTGGTGAATGTTCCATACGTACTTGAAAAGAATGTGAGTATTATTGTTTTGGTGTTTAGTGTGATGTGCCTTGTAATTTCTTCTTGATAGTCAGATATGATGTACTGGGTAAAAGGAACTGTTGCAAAGGAGGCTTTAGTAATGTGCTGGTAAGGTACAGGGGGAGGGGAAGTGTTCTAGAGTCCTATAATTAGGTCTCAGTCTTTTAGTGAGCCTATGCCTATGGACTACGAGCTTCACAAGTGTTTCGCAGTTTTCTTCTCATGTCTTAGATGGGAGAGGATGGCTAGAGTGAGCTAGCTGAAGTTGGGTAGTTCTCTTCCCCAGGTCAGATGGGATCTGATAATACACCAGGTTAAGCTCTGGTTAACTAGTCTCCCCTGAGGGCAGGCGATGTTAGGAAGAAGAGTGCTCTGTTTACTTCAAAGTGGGTTCTCTTCTGCTCCCCCTGCTGGAAGCTCAAGGGGAGTTTTCACTGATACTGTGGGAATCTGGTCAAGCTCCTGGAGGAGCTCACCGTACTGTGCCCACCCCCCAACCATGACAGGTCCCCCGTGAAGTTTTTAACTCTCAGGTTGTCCACTCTGATCCTCCAGCACTTTGTCAATTGCAATTCAGGTGTTCCTACCCCAGCCTACCCCAGCACTGATTCCTGTGGTGGTTTCTGTTTGTCAGTCTCTCTGCTCCAGTAAGCTGTTACTCTCTGTATTTGCCTGTTGATCTTTTGAATCTTGGAGGCATAGGTTTTCTCTGTATCCTCTTTTCTTACATAGATCCAGGGAGAGTTGTTGATTTTTTTCAGTCTGTTAGGCTTTTTACTTGTTAGGATGGAATGGTGACTTCTAAGCTCTTTATACACAAGATCAAAATCTGGCAGCTTTTGAAAAGTTTAGTGAAATTCAAAAACATTTCAAGATACTGTTGGCTAAAACAGTATTGATATATATTGCACTTAAAATGTATGTTTTACCTACACATGATTTAAAAAAAATATTCATTAGTCTTTGTTCAAATTCATTAGTTCCCTGAATTATGCAGATCATCCAAATATTGGTATATTTCATTATACAATCTCATCACACATAAATTAACCTCAGAAAAACTTCACTGTATATTCATGAGAATGAGAATGGAAAAGGAAGTAATAACATAGTATTATGAAAACAGTTTTGGCCTAGTGGGACCTCTGAAATGGTCTTGAGGATGCCAAGGATTTCAAGACCACACTTTGAGAACCACTTCTGCATCATCTACAAGGTACATTTTTATCTTATCACAGTCTCCTTTAAATATTATACCACTTCATGTGTGATGTTTGTACCCTACAACAGTGTACTTTCATTTCTTCCCTGAAATCCTTTGTTTTGTTGTCCACATTTTACTTCTAAGCTTGGCAATGTATTGTTGTTATTTTTGCCTTAAACTATTAGCTTTTAAAGAGAACATAAAATAACTGAAAATTTAAAAAATATATACCAATATATATACCATTTCTGGCACTGCTAATGTCTTTCTGTTGATAGAACTTCCATCCATATCACTTGTCTTTTGCTGAAGGAACTTCCTTAAATATTTCATGTAGTGCAGGACTCATAGTCATACACTTTAGCAGCTTTTCTTTTTCTCTAAAATTTTTATTTCACCTTCAACTTTGAAGGATTTTTTTCCTGGGTAAAGGATTCTGTATGATACTTTTTAATTTTTCTTTTTATTATGGAAAAAAACACTTAACATGAGATCTACCCTCTTGGCAAATCTTAAAAATGTACAATCTTATTATCACTCCCTATACATACAATGTGGTACAGCAGATCTCTAGAGCTGATTCATCTTGCTTAACTGAAACTTTATGGCTGTCGACTAGTAACTCCCCATTTCTCCCTCACCCCAGAGCCTAGTAACCACTGTTCCACTCTTTGATTTCATGAATTTGACTATTTTAGACACCTCATAAGTGGAATCATGCAGCATTTGTGTTTCTGTGTCTGGCTTATTTCACTTAGTATATCTCCTCAAGGTTCATACATGGTGTCACATATTACAGAATTTCCTTCTTTTTCAAGGCCGAATAGTACTCCATTGTATGCAAATACCACATTTTCTTTATCGACTCATCTGTAGATGGGCACTTAGGTTTTTTCCGCATCTTGGCTATTGTGAAGAGTGCTGCAAGGAACATAGTAGTACTAATATCTCTTTGAGATCCTGATTTCAAATCTTTTGGATATAAACCCAGAAGTAGGATTGCTAGATTATATAGTAGTTCTAGCTTCAACATGAGGAATCCTTATACTATTTCCCACCAACAGTGTGCAAGGTTTCCAGTTTGTCCACATCCTTGCCAATACCCGTCATCTTTTTCATTTGCTTTATGTATTTTAAAGACACGTCTCTGTTCTTTTCTAGCTTGCCTAGTTTCTGATGTGTAGTCTGCTGTTTTACCTTTGTTCCTTTGGCTTCTTTTAAGATTTTCTTTTATCACTGGTTTTCAGCAATTTGATTATGATATAAGTTGGTGTAATTTTAAGATTTTTCTTTTTAATGTTCATTGAACTTCTTGCATTTATGGATTTATGTTTTTATCAAATTTAGAAATATTTTAGCCATTATTTCTTCAAATACTTTTTCTGGCATTCCCCCCTCCCCTGGCCTTTTCTCGTCTCGATATCTGGGACTCCAATTTCATATGTGGTAGACACTTCATGCTGTCCCAAGAGCTCACTGATGCTCTGTTCATTTCATGCTGTGTGTTCTATTTTGAATATTTTCCATTACCATATCTTCAAGTCACTAATCATTTCTTCTGCCTTATCTCATCTGCTGTTAATCCCATTTTGTATATTTTTCTTTTTAGATTTCATATACGGTATTTCTCATCTCTAGAAACTATATTTGGGTCTTTTTTACATTTTATATTTTTCATTATGTTCATGGCTAATACTATATCTTGCACATGTGAAGCATATTACAAATAGGTGTTTTAATCCTTGTCCATTTATCTCTTTCATTTCTGACTATATATGTTTCTATTGATTGATGTCTACCCCAGTTAGAGGTCATATTTTCCTACTTCTTTGAATGC
>NW_006786195.1:33439-85594 GCF_000442215.2 Lipotes vexillifer
GCCGAGTAATCTTTTATTAGATACCAGACACTTAGATTGTATTGCTTTACACATAGCAGTATTTTCTTATGGTATGCAGTTAAGTTGCTTGGAATTAGTTAAATCATTTTGAAGCCTGTAAGCTTTGTTAGAGAAGGTAAAAAGATGTCTTGAATCTAGTGATAGTTTCCTGCCACTACTAAGGCAGTACATTTTGACAACTCAACCATATGCCTCTTGCTTTTTGATGTTTTTCCACTCTTGTTTGTGGGGTTCCCCCAAATTCTCACTCCTGTATGAGCTTCAGAAATTATTCTGCCGTCTTTTCCCGTGATACGTTTTCCAGCCTCAAGGCATTTCCTCTCACATGTATGCAGGTTAGTACCAAGCCAAAGATGGGGACAACACCCCACCCCCGTGGATCTCTACAGTGCTTCTTATTTGCAGCTTTTTCTTTTCTGATACTTGCCCTCACTCAGCAAAACAGTGAGGTTTTTTCAGATTCCTCCTCACTGCAGGATGGCCTAGAAATTGCTTCTGAATAAACTGGGGCAACTCATTTGTTTACACTCATTTGTTTCCATCTTCTCAGAAATCACAATCCTGATCTGCCTCTTGTCTGATATCTGAAAAGTATTTTTTCATGTGTTTTATCTAGTTTTCTAATTATTTAAGGCAGGAACATAAATTAGCTCCTTATTTTTCTGTGTTGGCCTGTAGTAAATGTCCCATCCTAATCATTTTAATTGTGTTTTAAAAGTTTACTGTAAATGTCATAATTTTATTGATTTTGTTCCAAATGTTAGAGATTTAAGTTGTTTCCAATTTATCAAAACTCTTGCTTTAATAAAAAAATTGTTATACATAGATGTTTGAATTAGTGACTATTTTGCTGGGATAGTTTCCCTAGAAGGAGAATTACTACATGAAAAATTTAAGTACTTTTTATGCTCTTGATACACATGGAGGAAATTGCTTCTTGGAAAGCATGTGCCACTTTATAGGAATTCAGACTTATACCAATAGCTAACAATTGAGGAACTAGGTATATGTCCTAGGCAATGTTATAAGAATGTTCACAAATACTGATTTGTTCCATCCTCACAATAGTGAGGTAGACACTACTAGACCCTTGGATGTGGAAACCAAGGCACAAGATTTAAAGACTTAAAACCAAGATTTTAAGTAACAGTTGGTACATGATGGGTTGAGAATTCAAACACCGGGTCTCTGCTCTAACTTCTACATTATTCTACCTCCTTACAAGCCTTGCTATCATTTAAAATATTTGCAATTAAATACTCACAAAATGGTGTACCATTCTTTCAATTTGATTACTGATAGAATTAAAATTTGGGGTGTTTCTTAGTCATTTTATTTCTTCTATAAGCTCCCTATTTGTGTCTTTTATCTGGCAGAATAAAATGTTTAAGTTGTCCTAGTTGTCCTAAAACAAGGAACCTGAAGAAAACACTCTGGGGCCACGAACTTCTAGAAATTCACTCTGCCGTCACAGCAAAAATGACTAAGATTCCAGACTCTAGGGTTACTTTGCAGCTAGTGGATGAAATGCCAGATTTGTCACTAGGGTCATTTCTATAGTAAAGAAGACCTAAAAGTTTCTACTCTACATGGTCAAAGCAAGTTTGTAGAGGGGGTAGCACAGAAGAAGAAAATGAAGGGTTTTCAAATACCCTAAGAGTTAGTGGCTTCAAAGAGAACTTGAAATAGTATCAAGGGGTAGCCAAATCACTCTTTGGAAAACATTTAATTTGAGTACCCTTGGGTCAGTAGGTAACCAAAGATATTCTTTTTAGAATGTTTTAGTTTTTAAGGCTATATTTATAGTGAATTTTGGCAATTGTAATGAGAAGCAATTAGTTTTAGCTTAAAAATAGTCTTGAAGACAACATTAAAGTACTTCAAATTCTTTTCAGAAACTTTTTCTCGGTACAAATGACACAGGAAAGCAAATGTTGTAAATGCTTTTACATAGGACTGGTAAAAATATTCAGTTATAATTCTTAAGGCATTTTTATTCTATAGTAGCAAATTATTATTAACAAAACAAAGTCTTTTAAAAATATGTAAATGTGCAGTCAGTAATTTTATATGTAAGGTACATTTAGTATGAAATACTAGAGAAACACGTGAGCTCTCTTTATTTTTATGCATCTGTAGGCAGAAGATATCTCACTATTGATTAGGATAGACTAGCTTACCCAAATATGAATGTTGCATTAGCAGTTTAACCCATCACTTACTGAGAATGTACTCTATGCCAAGCTGGATGCTAAGTATTCAGCAGTAAGTGTGAACAGGAATTCTGGAACCAGACCACTAAGGCCTCAAATCCTAACTTTGCCATTATTAGCTATGTGACATAGGTCTGTGTGATCTATGCCCCAGTTTCTCTTGGTAAAACAGTGATGATCAATGCTGAGGGCTTCCCCACCCTGGAAAACTTTAAGCATATATGATCTCTAGTGCCTTTTCAAACTCACAAGAAATAAGGGACATTTCCAAGTAAAAAAGGTACTAAGGTTATGCTAGTTATAGAATAAATAGGGGAATGCTGTCTTGTTCATGTCCCTGGGAGAGTTGTGTAGAGTTGAATCAGCACATTTCGTGAGTTTGGTTGAACTTTTCTGTAAAATCTTCAGGCCTAGCTGCTTACTTTGAGAAAAAATAATCAATTATTGATTCAGTGTTTCCCAAGAACACACCATAGCTATAAAGTGTCCTAACAACCCCTTACTTTGACCACTCATTGAGAATTTGTTTTCTAAAATTATATCTGCAACTTTGATGTTTGAACTTATATTAGTAAGAATTAAACTTAGTTCCATTATATGTGGTGTCAATTTTATCCTGGTTTCAAGGTTTTCTTGTCTTTGGCTCACAACATTTTGACTATTTGTGTAGATGTTGATCCCTTTGTGTATATCCTACTTGCAGCTACTTGCTCTTGGATGAGTAGATTAATGTTTGTCATTGTATTCGGAGAATTTTCAGCAATTATTTCCTTGAATATTTTTTCTGCCTTGCTCTTCTCTGCTTCTGTTACTCCCCTTTATACAAATGCTGCTGCTTTTAATGGTGCCTCAGACTTTTCAGTGTCTGTGTTCATCTTTTTCTCTTCATTCTTTTTTTTTTTCTTTCTGTTTTTCACATTGGACCATCTCTACTGATTTTTTTTTTTTTTTTTTTTTTTGCGGTACGCGGGCCTCTCACTGCCGCGGCCTCTCCTGCCGCGGAGCATAGGCTCTGGACGCACAGGCCCAGCGGCCATGGCTCACGGGCCCAGCCGCTCCATGGCATGTGGGATGTTCCCGGACCTGGGCACAAACCCACGTCCCCTGCATCGGCAGGCGGACCCCCAACCACTGCGCCACCAGGGAAGCCCTCTATATTGATTTTTCTTCGAGTTTTCTGATTCATTCTTCTGCCAGATCAAACCTGCTGAGTCCACCATAGTTAATTTTTCAGTTCAGTTTTTGTATAGTTCAACTTTTGAATGTCCATTTGGTTTTTTTTGGTGACTTCTATATACTTATTACTATTCTATATTTGATGAATTCTGCTTTCCTTTCATTTTTTTAGGCATGATTGTCTTTAGTTCTTTGCACATATTTCTAATAGCTACTTTGAAATCTTTGTCTGCTAAGTCCAACATATGGGACCCCCTCAAAAGTATATCCATCGCCTGATTGTCTTTTCTTGTTTATGGGCCACACTCACATGTTTCTTTGCATGTCTCACTTTTTCATAAAAATTAGATATTTTATATAATATATTGTAGAGCCTGTTTCTACTTTTTACCCTGTGACTTGTTATTGTTGCCTATTTCTGTTTATTTAGTGGATTGCTTGTATTAATTCTACAAAGTCTGTTTCTCCTAAGTGTGCAATTTCTGATGTCAGTGCTTAGAATTTTTTTCTCTTCTTTTGAAGTTTTAAGCTTGGAATCCTAGTAGTTGCTCCTGGGTCACCATAGCTTAGTCTTCAGCCATTGACTGATTAGGGATTATGATTAAGCCTTCTAAGCCAGTAAGACTTCCATCCATTTCAGAAAGATTCCAAATCTACACTGCTTTTAGCCAGGGATTAACAGCTCTCCAATTGCTGCAGAGTGGATTGACCCTAGAATATGTGCACAGCCTTCCACTAGGGATGAATGTAATGTTATCAGGGCCTTTTTGTTGTTTGTTTGTTTGTTTGTTTTTTGCTGTCTTTTTTCCTCATGTCATTCCTTGTTAAATTTCTGGTGAGTCTGCTGTTTTGTTTGCTGCTTCTTGCATCCAATTGCTTCTTCATGGTCTTTATTGGAGGGAGGATGCCTTTAGATAGGAGTTGGTACACTCCTTGTTCCAGATTAAGGTGCCCCGCTCAGACAGTGCTATGGAGCTGACAGTCCTCAACTTGCCTCCTCACTAACCAGAAGCTCTGTTAGATGTGATGGAGCTGAATGGGCAGAGGGGTTAGGGTTAAGGTCTCCTTCTCCTAGAGTGACTCCTTTGTCCTAAGAGGGAGCTTGGAGAATGGTAGTCCCATTAACGTAATTGACATGGAACTTCTGCCCTATGAGCAGATGCTGGGGGGAGAGGATGTGGCAATGGAAGCCATAGTCTCTTTGGCTAGCAGCTCATGGCTTGATGTGTCTGACTAGGATAGAGCCTTTATACTATGAGTGGGAGCTGAATAGACTTGGGAGACCCTATCTGCTTGGCCGCACCCTCCTGGAATAGATCTTCTGAAACATCTTGGGGTTGGCTATGGGGGACCCACCACCCCAAGGGAAACCATTGCCTTATAACTGAGAAGTAGCTAGGGAGTTGAGGAGAAGGTAGCCAGTCTCTTCTTGGCCTTGTCCAACCAGAAAAAACCTTCTGAAAAATGTAATAGGAAGTAGGGGACAGGTGATGGGAGCAGTTTCTGGCTCAAATGTCACAGATTACCACTGTTCTTACTGATACTCTATAAAATTTTTTGAATAAATGCTTCTCAGTTTGCTGCCAGTCCTCAGGTCAATTTCTGGAGACTTTAATTAGTTGTTTGACAATTTTTACCAGTTTAATCATTATTTTGCTGGAGAGAGAGTTTGCAAGCTCACACAGCATATATTTCATCTCCTTTATGTAAATTTTTACACTTGATGTTTGATCCCAAGGCTGGGAATTGGGACATTCATTTCTGATCTCATTTCTTTAACCTACTTGTCTCTTCCTTAGTTCCTCCTGTAACCTAGAAGGCTTACTGCAGCTTATTTTTTTTCCCTGTGAGATCTCCCTTAAGAAAAAGTCATATAAAAAGAAGCTTTTAGACTTAAAAACAAAAACCTCCAAAAGACCCCCAAAATAATAATTTAAAAAATTATTTCTTCTTGCAATAAATATTTTTCAAGATGGCTATCATACCCAGAACTGAGAAAGTCCAATTTGACTTAGAATCTGAGCAAGGATGTTGGTTGCTCTAGTCCAGATACAACGTTCTCATAAAGCACTGAAATGCTTCATTCAACATGTAGTGAATCACAGGACATTGTGATTTAGGGGGAATTAATAATTTAAATATTAACCACAGCATAATAACAATGATGTAGGCTTAGATTAAATAATAGGCAGATTAATTTTAGCTGAGAGGAGGTGGAAGATAATTTTGAAATGAACTGTGCCAGAAGTGAGTAGATGACTCATTTTTGATGCTCCAGCTCTATAAAAAGCCCATCTTCTGGCTCAGCTGGCTGGGCATCAACAGATTGTGACTCAGAAGCAATGAGAAGTGATCATTAGAGGATGAATGGTGGGGCAGATTGACTAAATGAAGCAAGGCTGACCCATGTCATGAAATGACAGGTCATCTGCTTTTAATGCCACTGTTGTTATTAGTGACACTAGCATTTCCCCAGCCACATAAAATTGAAAAGCAAATCACTTAAATGTTCTTATTATATAATATTTGAAGCATACCACAGTACGTATGTTTAGTAAGAAGTATACCTATAAAATTAACATTCGTACACCGACTACACTTAATAACAAAAACCTTACCATTAGCTTTGCATATGATATACCCTTGGACTACACCCACAGCTGAAGGAATTCCTGAATCTTATTTTTATTACTTATTTGCTTTTTAGATTTTCTCACCTTCAGGTTTTACAAAAAGAGGAACATTCTGTGAAATACATTTTTTTAACTCAACATTATTTTTATAAGGTTCCATCCATGTTGTGGGTAGCTGTGCTCATTTATTTTTTTATATTTATTTTAATTTCTTTTGATATATAATTCATATACCATAAAATTCCCCTGTTTAAAGTACACAATTCATTTGTTAGTAAATCCCCAAGACTATGAACCATTCCCACTACCTAATTCCAGGACATTTTCATCACCACAAAAACAAACAAACAAACAAAAAAACTCTTACCTGTTAACAACCACTCCCAATTTCCTCCTTCACCCAGTCCTGGAAACCACTCTGTCTTTGGATTTTCCTATTTGAACATTTCATATTGTGTCTGGCTTGTTTTGCTGACAATAATACTTTCAAGGTTCACCCACGTTGTAGCATGGATCAATATTTTATTTTTTCTTATGGATGAACAATATTCTGTCCTATGGATAACAGCACCTTTCTTTATGCATTCATCTGATAATAGACACTTGAGCAGTATTCACTCTTAAGCTATTATGAATAAAGTTTCTGTAAATATTCATGAACAAGTGTTTTTTTTTATTAACATCTTTATTGGAGTATAATTGCTTTACAATGGTGTGTTAGTTTCTGCTTTATAACAAAGTGAATCAGCTATACATATACATATATCCCCATATCCCCTCCCTTTTGCGTCTCCCTCCCATCCTCCCTATCCCACCCCTCTAGGTGGTGACAGAGCACCTAGCTGATCTTCCTGTGCTATGCGGCTGCTTCCCACTAGCTATCTATTTGACATTTGGTAGTATAGATAAGTCCATGCCACTCTCTCACTTCGTCCCAGCTTACCCTTCCCCCTCCCCGTGTGCTCAAGTCCATTCTCTACGTCATGAAAAAGTTTTTCTGTGTGTGGATATATATTTTTAATCCTCTTGGGAATATACCTTGGAGCAGAATTGCTAGGTCATATGTCAACTCTCTTTTTAACTTTTTGAGGTACTGCAAGCCATTTTACAAGATGACTGCATGATTTTCTATCCTACTAGTAATGTATGAAGTTTTCGATTTTTCAACAGCCCTGTCAACACCTTCTTTTCCCCCATTAAAAAAAACAAATTATAGCCAACTTAGAGCATGTGAAGTAGTGTCTTACTGTGGTTTCGATTTGCACTTCCCTAACGACCAATGATGGTTACCAGCTGTCCATGTGCTTATTGGTCATATGTGTGTCTTTTCTGGAGAAATGTGTATTCAAATCTTTTGACCATTTTAAGATGGGTTACTTTTATGAAAATGCTGCATTGTAAGTGCTCATTATATGTGGTGGTTACTAGAGCCTTATCAGATATATAATTTGCAAATAAAACCCCATTCTGTAGGTTATCTTTTCATTTTCTTGATAGTACCCTTTGACACATAAATGTCCTTAGCTTTGAAGTATTCCAGTTTGTCTGTTTTTTCCTTTGGTTGCTTGTGACTTGGTTCCTTGTACTTTTGAACTCATCTAATAAATTGTTGCCTAATACAGCATGACAAAGATGTATGCCTGTTTTCTTCTATGAATTTTATAGGTTTAGCTCTTAAATTTGTGACTTTGATCCATTTTACTTAGCTGTTATATACGTATGGTATGAAGTAGGGGTCCAAATTCATTCCTTTTTTATTATTATTATTTTTATTTTTGGCTCCGTTGGGTCCTTGTTCCTGCACGTGGGCTTTCTCTAGTTGTGGCGATCGGGGGCTACTCTTCGTTGCGGTGCACGGACTTCTCATTGCAGTGGCTTCTCTTGTTGGCGGAGCATGGTCTCTAGGCGCACAGGATCAGTTGTGGCTCATGGGCTCAGTAGTTGTGACTCTCGGGCTCTAGAATGCAGGCTCAGTAGTTGTGGGTCACGGGCTTAGTTGCTCTGAGGCATGTGGGATCTTCCCAGGCCAGGGATCGAACCCGTGTCCCCTGCATTGGTAGATTGGCAGGTGGATGCTTAACCCCTGTGCCACCAGGAAAGTCCCCCATATTCATTCTTTTTTTTTTTTTTACATCTTTATTGGGGTATAATTGCTTTACAATGGTGTGTTAGTTTCCGCTTTATAACAAAGTGAATCAGTTATACATATACATATGTTCCCATATCTCTTCCCTCTTGCATCTCCCTCTCTCCCACCCTCCCTATCCCACCCCTCCAGGCGGTCACAAAGCACCGAGCTGATCTCCCTGTGCTATGCGGCTGCTTCCCACTAGCTATCTACCTTACATTTGGTAGTCCATGCCTCTCTCTCGCTTTGTCACAGCTTACCCTTCCCCCTCCCTGTATCCTCAAGTCCATTCTCTAGTAGGTTTGTGTCTTTATTCCTGTCTTACCCCTAGGTTCTTCATGGCATTTTTCTTTATTAAATTCCATATATATGTGTTAGCATACAGTATTTGTCTTTCTCTTTCTGACTTACTTCACTCTGTATGACAGACTCTAGGTCTATCCACCTCATTACAAATAGCTCAATTTCGTTTCCTTTTATGGCTGAGTAATATTCCATTGTATATATGTGCCACATCTTCTTTATCCATTCATCTGATGATGGTTCTGGTTTCCTCAGGGTATATACCTAGTAGTGGGATTGCTGGGTCATATGGTAGTTCTATTTGTAGTTTTTTAAGGAACCTCCATACTGTTCTCCATAGTGGCTGAACCAATTCACATTCCCACCAGCAGTGCAAGAGTGTTCCCTTTTCTCCACACCCTCTCCAGCATTTATTGTTTCTAGATTTTTTGATGATGGCCATTCTGACTGGTGTGAGATGATATCTCATTGTAGTTTTGATTTGCATTTCTCTAATGATTAATGATGTTGAGCATTCTTTCATGTGTTTGTTGGCAGTCTGTATATCTTCTTTGGAGAAATGTCTATTTAGGTCTTCTGCCCATTTTTGGATTGGGTTGTTTATTTTTTTGTTATTGAGCTGCATGAGCTGCCTGTAAATTTTAGAGATTAATCCTTTGTCAGTTGATTCATTTGCAAATATTTTCTCCCATTCTGAGGGCTGTCTTTTGGTCTTGTTTATGGTTTCCTTTGCTGTGCAAAAGTTTTTAAGTTTCATTTGGTCCCATTTGTTTATTTTTGTTTTTATTTCCATTTCTCTAGGAGATGGGTGAAAAAGGATCTTGCTGTGATTTATGTCATAGAGTGTTCTGCCTATGTTTTCCTCTAAGAGTTTGATAGTTTCTGGCCTTACATTTAGGTCTTTAATCCATTTTGAGCTTATTTTTGTGTATGGTGTTAGGGAGTGATCTAATCTCATACTTTTACATGTACCTGTCCAGTTTTCCCAGCACCACTTATTGAAGAGGCTGTCCTACATTTAGGTCTTTAATCCATTTTAAGCTTATTTCTGTGTATGGTGTTAGGGAGTGATCTAATCTCATACTTTTACATGTACCTGACCAGTTTTCCCAGCACCACTTATTGAAGAGGCTGTCCTTTCTCCACTGTATATTCCTGCCACCTTTATCAAAGATAAGGTGACCATATGTGCATGGGTTTATCTCTGGGCTTTCTATCCTATTCCATTGATCTATCTTTCTGTTTTTGTGCCAGTACCATACTGTCTTGATTACTGTAGCTTTGTAGTATAGTCTGAAGTCAGGCAGCCTGATTCCTCCAGCTCCATTTTTTGTTCTCAAGATTGCTTTGGCTATTCGGGGTCTTTTGTGTTTCCATACAAATTGTGAAATTTTTTGTTCTAGTTCTGTGAAAAATGCCAGGTGGTAGTTTGATAGGGTTTGCATTGAATCTGTAGATTGCTTTGGGTAGTAGAGTCATTTTCACAATGTTGATTCTTCCAATCCAAGAACATGGTATATCTCTCCATCTATTTGTATTATCTGTAATTTCTTTCATCAGTGTCTTATAATTTTCTGCATACAGGTCTTTTGTCTCCTTAGGTAGGTTTATTCCTAGATATTTTATTCTTTTTGTTGCAATGGTAAATGGGAGTGTTTTTTGATTTCACTTTCAGATTTTTCATCCTTAGTGTATAGGAATGCCAGATATTTCTGTACATTAATTTTGTATCCTGCTACTTTACCAAATTCATTGATTAGCTCTAGTAGTTTTCTGGTAGCATCTTTAGGATTCTCTATGTATAGTATCATGTCATCTACAAACAGTGACAACTTTACTTTTTCTTTTCTGATTTGGATTCCTTTTATTTCCTTTCTTTTCTCTGATTGCTGTGGCTAAAACTTCCAAAACTATGTTGAATAAGAGTGGTGAGAGTGGGCAACCTTGTCTTGTTCCTGACCTTAGTGGAAATGCTTTCAGTTTTTCGCCATTGAGGATGATGTTGGCTGTGGGCTTGTCATATACGGCCTTTATTATATTGAGGAAAGTTCCCTCTACACCTACTTTCTGCAGGGTTTTTATCATAAATGGGTGTTGAATTTTGTCAAAAGCTTTCTCTGCATCTATTGAGATGATCATATGGTTTTTCTCCTTCAATTTGTTAATATGGTTAATCACATTGATAGATTTGCGTATATTGAAGAATCCTTGCATTCCTGGAATAAACCCCACTTGATCATGGTGTATGATCCTTTTAATGTGCTGTTGGATTCTGTTTGCTAGTATTTTGTTGAGGATTTTTGCATCTATGTTCATCAGTGATATTGGCCTGTAGTTTTCTTTCTTTGTGACATCCTTGTCTGGTTTTGGTATCAAGGTGATGGTGGCCTCGTAGAATGAGTTTGGGAGTGTTCCTCCCTCTGCTATATTTTGGAAGAGTTTGAGAAGAATAGGTGTTAGCTCTTCTCTAAATGTTTGATAGAATTCGCCTGTGAAGCCATCTGGTCCTGGGCTTTTGTTTGTTGGAAGATTTTTAATCACAGTTTCAATTTCAGTGCTTGTGATTGGTCTGTTCATATTTTCTATTTCTTCCTGATTCAGTCTTGGCAGGTTGTGCATTTCTAAGAATTTGTCCATTTCTTCCAGGTTGTCCATTTTATTGGCATAGAGTTGCTTGTAGGAATCTCTCATGATCCTTTGTATTTGTGCAGTGTCAGTTGTTGCTTCTCCTTTTTCATTTCTAATTCTATTGATTTGAGTCTTCTCCCTTTTTTTCTTGATGAGTCTGGCTAATGGCTTATCAATTTTGTTTATCTTCTCAAAGAACCAGTTTTTAGTTTTATTGATCTTTGCTATCATTTCCTTCATTTCTTTTTCATTTATTTCTGATCTGATTTTTATGATTTCTTTCCTTTTGCTAACTTTGGAGTTATTTTGTTCTTCTGTCTCTAATTGCTTTAGGTTCAAGGTTAGGTTGTTTATTTGATATGCTTCCTGTTTCTTAAGGTAGGATTGTATTGCTATAAACTTCCCTCTTAGAACTGCTTTTGCTGCATCCTATAGATTTTGGGTCGTCATGTCTCCATTGTCATTTGTTTCTAGGTATTTTTTTATTTCTTCTTTGATTTCTTCAGTGATCACTTCGTTATTAAGTAGTGTATTGTTTAGCCTACATGTGTTTGTATTTTTTACAGATCATTTCCTGTAATTGATATCTAGTCTCATAGCATTGTGGTCGGAAAAGATAATTGAAACAAATTCAATTTTCTTAAATTTACCAAGGCTTGACTTGTGACCCAGGATATGATCTATCCTGGAGAATGTTCCATGAACACTCGAGGAAAATGTGTATTCTGTTGTTTTTGGATGGAATGTCCTATAAATATCAATTAAGTGCATCTTGTTTAATGTATCATTTAAAGCTTGTGTTTCCTTATTTATTTTCATTTTGGATGATCTGTCCATTGGTGAAAGTGGGGTGTTAAAGTCCCCTACTATGAATGTGTTACTGTCGATTTCCCTTTTTATGGCTGTTAGTATTTGCCTTATGTATTGAGGTGCTTCCATGCTGGGTGCATAAATATTTACATTGTTATCTCTTCTTCTTGGATCGATCCCTTGATCATTATGTAGTGTCCTTCTTTGTCTCTTCTAATAGTCTTTATTTTAAAGTCTATTTTGTCTGATATGAGAATTGCTACTCCAGCTTTCTTTTGATTTCCATTTGTATGAAATACCTTTTTCCATCCCCTTACTTTCAGTCTGTATGTGTCTCTAGGTCTGAAGTGGGTCTCTTGTAGACTGCAAATATATGGGTCTTGTTTTTGTATCCATTCAGCCAATCTGTGTCTTTTGGTGGGAGCATTTAATCCATTTACATTTAAGGTAATTACCAATATGTATGTTCCTATTCCCATTTTCTTAATTGTTTTGGGTTCATTATTGTAGGTCTTTTCCTTCTCTTTTGCTTGTTGCCTGGAGAAGTTCCTTTAGCATTTGTTGTAAAGCTGGTTTGGTGTTGCTGAACTCCCTCAGGTTTTACTTGTCTGTAAAGGTTTTAATTTCTCCATCGAATCTGATTGAGATCCTTGCTGGGTAGAGTAATCTTGGTTGCAGGTTTTTCTCCTTCATCACTTTAAATATGTCGTGCCAGTCCCTTCTGACTTGCAGAGTTTCTGCTGAAAGATCAGCTGTTAACCTTAAGGGGATTCCCTTGTGTGTTATTTGTTGTTTTTCCCTTGCTGCTTTTAATATGTTTTCTTTGTATTTAATTTTTGACAGTTTGATTCATATGTGTCTTGGCATGTTTCTCCTTGGATTTATCCTGTATGGGACTCTCTGTGCTTCCTGGGCTTATCTATTTCCTTTCCCATATTAGGGAAGTTTTCAACTATAATCTCTTCAAATATTTTCTCAGTCCCTTTCTTTTTCTCTTCTTCTTCTGGAATCCCTGTAATTCGCATGTTGGTGCGTTTAATGTTGTCTCAGAGGTCTCTGAGACTGTCCTCAGTTCTTTTCATTCTCTTTTCTTTATTCTGCTCTACAGTAGTTATTTCCACTATTTTATCTTCCAGGTCACTTATCCGTTCTTCTGCCTCAGTTATTCTGCTATTGATCCCATCTAGAATATTTTTATTATCATTTATTGTGTTGTTCATCATTGTTTGTTTCATCTTTAGTTCTTCTAGGTCCTTGTTAAATGTTTCTTACATTTTGTCTATTCTATTTCGAAGATCTGTGATCATCTTTACTATCATTATTCTCAATTATTTTTCAGGTAGACTGCCTATTTCCTCTTCATTTGTTATGGCTGGTGGGTTTTTGCCTTGCTCCTTCATCTGCTGTGTGTTTTTCTGTCTTCTCATTTTGCTTATCTTACTGTGTTTGGGGTCTCCTTTTTGCAGGCTGCAGGCTCGTAGTTCCCGTTGTTTTTGGTGTCTGTCTCCAGTGGCTAAGGCTGGTTAAGTGGGTTGTGTAGGCTTCCTGGTGGAGGGGACTAGTGCCTCTGTTCTGGTGGATGCGGCTGAATCTTGTCTTTCTGGTGGGCAGGTCCACGTCTGGTGGTGTGTTTTGGGGTGTCTGTGGACTTATTACGATTTTAGGCAGCCTTTCTGCTAATGGGTGGGGTTGTGTTCCTTTCTTGCTAGTTGTTTGGCATAGGATGTCCAGCACTGTAGCTTGCTGGTCGTTGAATGAAGCTGGGTGCTGGTGTTGAGATGGAGATCTCTGGGAGATTTTCGCCGTTTGATATTATGTGAAGGTGGGAGGTCTCTTGTGGACCAGTGTCCTTAAGTTGGCTCTCCCACCTCAGAGGCACAGCACTGACTCCTGGCTGCAGCACCAAGAGCCTTTCATCCGCACGGCTCAGAATAAAAGGGAGAAAAAGTAGAAAGAAAGAATTAGTAGAAGAAAGAAAGATAGAATGAAAGGAAGAAAGGAAGGAAGGAGGGAGGGAGAGAGGGGGGAGGAAGGAAGGAAGGAGGGAAGGAAGGAAAAAAAGAAGATAAAGTATAATAAAATAAAGTAAGGTAAAATACAATAAAGTTATTAAAATAAAAAAATAATTATTAAGAGAAAAAAGAAAAAAAAAACGGACGGATAGAACCCTAGGACAAATGGTGGAAGCAAAGCTATACAGCATAAATCTTACTCTCAAAGTCCACCTCCTCAGTTTGGGATGATTCGTTGTCTATTCATGTATTCCACAGATGCAGGGTACATCAAGTTGATTGTGGAGCTTTAATCCGCTGCTTCTGAGGCTGCTGGGAGAGATTTCCCTTTCTCTTCTTTGTTCTCACAGCTCCCAGGGGCTCAGCTTTGGATTTGGCTCCACCTGTGCGTGTAGGTCGCCGGAGGGCGTCTGTTCTTCGCTCAGACAGGACGGGGTTAAAGGAGCCGCTGATGCGCGGGCTCTGGCTCACTCAGGCCGGGGGAGGGAGGGGCACGGAGTGTGGGGTGGGCCTGCGGCGGCAGAGGCCAGCGTGACGTTGCACCAGCCTGAGGCGCGCCGTGCGTTCTTCCGGGGGAGTTGTCCCTGGATCCCGGGAACCTGGCAGTGGCGGGCTAGACAGGCTCTCCTGAAGCGGGGTGTGGATAGTGACCTGTGCTCGCACACAGGCTTCTTGGTGGCAGCAGCAGCAGCCTTAGCGTCTCATGCCCGTCTCTGGGGTCTGCGCTTTTAGCCGCGACTGGAGTCCGTCTCTGGAGCTCTTTTAAGCAGCGCTCTTAATCCCCTCTCCTCGGGCACCAGGAAACAGAGAGAAGAAAAAGTCTCTTGCCTCTTCGGCAGGTCCAGACTTTTCCCTGGACTCCCTCCTGGCCAGCCGTGGTGCAGTAACCCCCTGCAGGCTGTGTTCACGCCGCCAACCCCAGTCCTCTCCCTGGGATCTGACCTCCGAAGCCGAGCCTCGGCTCCCAGATCCCGCCCGCCCCGGCGCGTGAGCAGACAATCCTCTCAGGCAGGTGAGTGCTGGTCGGCCCTGATCCTCTGTGCAGGAATCTCCCCGCTTTGCCCTCCGCACCCCTGTTGCTGCGCTCTCCACCGCGCCTCCGAAGCTTCCCCCCTCCCACCCGCAGTCTCTGCCCGCGAAGGGGCTTCCTAGTTTGTGGAAACCTTTCCTCCTGCACGGCTCCCTCCCACTGGTGCAGGTCCCATCCCTATTCTTTGTTTCTGTTTATTCTTTTTCCTTTTGCCCTACCCAGGTACGTGGGGTGTTTCTTGCCTTTTGGGAAGTCTGAGGTCTTCTGCCAGCGTTCAGTAGGTGTTCTGTAGGAGTTGTTCCACGTGTAGATGTATTTCTGATGTATCTGTGGGGGGGAAGGTGATCTCCGGGTCTTACTCTTCCGCCATCTTCCTGGAAGAAGTGCCCCCATGTTCATTCTTAATGTGTGGATATGCAGTTTTCCCAGCACCATTTGCTGAAAAGACTTCTCCTTTTCCCACTGAATGATGTAATGGGTTGAATGGTAACGCCCCAAAAGATATGTCCATGTTCTCATCTCTAGTTCCTATGAATGTCACCTTATTTGGAAAAAGGAATCTTTGCATATGCAGTTTAATTAAGGGTCCTGAGATAAAATTATCTTGGATTATCCATGTGGGTCATATATTCAGTGACAAGCATCTTTATAAGAAACAGAAGAGAAGATACAGATGCACAGAGAAGAAGGGAATGGGAATATGATGCCAGAGATTGGAGTGACATGACCACAAGCCAAGGAAGCTAGCAACTTCCATTCTAAGGAAGGAAGGAAGCTCTCAGATTGGATTCTCCCTTAGAGCTTCCAGAGGGAGTGAGGCCCTTCCGATAACTTGGCACTGTTTTTTTTTTTTTTTTTTCTTGCGTTATGCGGGCCTCTCACTGTCGTGGCCTCTCCCATTTGCGGAGCACAGGCTCCGGACGCGCAGGCTCAGTGGCCATGGCTCACGGGCCCAGCCGCTCCGCGGCATGTGGGATCTTCCCGAAACGGGGCACGAACCCGCGTCTCCTGCATCGGCAGGCGGACCCCCAAGCACTGCGCCACCAGGGAAGCCCAGCACTGTTTTTTAGCCCTATATAATAAAGCACGGATAGAGGGGAAATGAGCTACAGAAGGAGAAAATCAGTTTTCAAGAAAAATTTAGAGAAAATACAGAGTAGTAGTCATTTGAAAATAAGTATTTCTCATTTCCAGTTTCTCTAAAAGGCTCTCAAATTAAGAAATTACTATAGGGTAAAGATCATCTCAAAGATATGCATATAAGACTCTTTATTAAGGTTCTATAAATATTTAAGGGCATGTCTTTTTTTTTTTTTTTTTTGGCGGTTTGCGGGCCTCTCACTGTGTGGCCTCTTCCAGGGCATGTCTTATAGAAGCTTTCAACTAGACAAAACACCTTCTAGGAAATTTAAAGCCATTTTCCCATAGCATCCGGACCCTTATCCCAAGCCCAAGAGAACCTATCTTGAGATATTTGTGATATGGTTTTAATCTAATATAGAGAAATTTACTAAGATTCATAGGAATCCCTCAAAGTTTATAAGGTAATTATATTAGTACCATCAACTTGGAATAAAAGGGACAGAAATATTTCAGACAAAACAAAAACTATGAGTCCTCAACTAAGAGCAGAAAGAAAGATGAAAAGGTCAAGAAGCAAAATGGGTTATTTATTATGGAAAATAAAAGATGACTAAGAGGCTAGTTCCCAGGACCTAGAGGGTGAAGCCAAGTGTCACAGAGAACATTTCTACAAAATAGGACTGGCCCCTAGTCAAGACAATGGCAACATATGCTTTCCTTTTCCCCCACTTTTTTCCCCAGCTTTTTTGAGATATATTTGACATATAACACTGTACAAATTTAAGGTCTAAAATGTGATTATTTGATATATGTAAAAATTGTGAAATGATCACAATAAAGCTAATTAATAAATCCATTAATTAGCTTACATAGTTACCTTTCTTTCTGTAGTGAGAATATTTAAGATCTTTTAGCCACTTAAGAGTATACAGTACAATATTGTTAACTATATTCACCATGCTGTACATTACATCCCCAGAACTTATTCATCTGAAAATTGGAAGTTGATGACCATCATCACCCATTTCCCCCAACCCCTAGGCCCTGGCAATCACCAATCTGCTGTTTATATGAGTTTCATTTTCTAAGAGTCCCTGCATAAGTGAGATCATACAGTATTTGTCTTTCTCTGTCTGACTTATTTTCACTTAGTATAATGCTATCAAGTTTCATTTATGTTGTCACAAGTGGCAGGAATTTTTTTATGGCTGAATGGTATTCCTGTATGTATTTGTATATATACATACACACACACACACACACACACACACACACACACACACACACACACACCACATTCTTTTGTCTATTCATCTTCTGATGGACCCTTAGGTGTTTCCATGTCTTGACTATTGTAAATAATGCTGCAGTTGACATGGGAGTGCAAATATCTCTTTGATACCCTGCTTTCATTTCCTTTGGATATATAGCCAGAAGTGGGATTTCTGGGTCATATGGTGGTTCTAAATATTTTTAATATTTTGAGGAGCCTCCATACTGTTTTCCATAGTGGCTGCACCAATTTAAATTCTCCCCAACAGTGTACAAGGGTTTCCTTTTCTTCATATCCTTGTCAACACTTGTTTATCTCTTGTCTTTTTGATGACAGCCATTCTAAGGAGTGTGAGGTGACATCTCATTGTGGTTTTGATTTGCATTTCCCTGATGATTAGTGATGTTGAGCACCTTTTCATGTAGCTGTTGGCTGTCTGTATATCTTCTTTGGAAAATTATCTATTTAGGTCCTTTGCCAATATTTTAATTAGATTACATTTTTTGTTATTGCCTTTTCTACCAGTTTTGAATGAGAGTGTCCAGTGCAATTATTTGGTCTCTTTATTGCCATTGGGTGTATGTGTGTGTTTGGGAGGGGCTAGTGTAAGAATGGCAGATAACTTTTTTTTTTTTTTTTTTAGTTTCACAAGTTATCAGATCAAGGAGAACCATACTCAAGTTAACTGTACTGAGAAGTATGACCTGTACTTGGACCTGATATGGATGACAGTAACCTCAACTTCAAGACAATGCTACCTGGCAGGGCTAGGACGAAGGTGAGTTAACTATCTTTTTGGAAGTCCCAAGACTCTGTGTAAGAAGTTCAGTAACCCTGAGTTCAAACCATGTTGGAGGAGTCATGTAAAACTCTAGGCAGTTATTCCTGTTGAGTGCAGGGTTCCAGCTATCACTGCCAAGGTGCTAGATGTGTGATTGAGGCATGTTGGACCATCCAACCAACCTATCCAACAGGCTGAATAAGTAAAAGGACCTCTTTTGATGCCTCATGGAACAGAAGAATCTCCCAGCCAAGTGATTTCCAATTCCTGACCCACAGAATTGTGAGATATAGCAATAATTGTTGGTTAAGGCTACTAACTTTTCAGGTAGTTTATTACACAGCAATGGATGATGGCAGTGGAATCCTTTAGATATAATTGTTCATGTGCAAAATAAAACATATGCAAGTATATTTATTGCAGCACTGAAATAATCTGTCCTTCAACAGGAGACTGGTTAAATTATGGGTTATATACACACTGAAAAGTATATGCAGTAGTTAAAAGTTGAGGGTGTTCTTTGTGCATGAATATAGAAATATCTCCGAGAGGTTGTTAAGTGAAGAAACGAAAATGCAGAACAGTATGTTGAATGTGCACCTATTTGTGTAAAATAAAATGGGGCTGAGGAATTAAGTATTTGTGCATAAATATCTCTGGAAGAACAGGCAAAAGTGAGTCATATTGGTTATCTGCAGGGAAGGAGCCTGGGTGGCCTGTGGACGAGAGTAGCTGGGAAATTTTGCCATATACCCTTTCAGTCTAGCATTTTTGCTTTTTGAACCAAATGTATTTTAAAAAATGAAAATAACGCAGAGGTAAAATTCGAGAAATTTTGGAGACCCTAGTTCAGAAGCTGTAATATGACTTGCTCATTAGTCTTCTGGCCTCGAATCAGGCCCTTACATAGTTGCAACTACTTTGCCTCTCCTCAGCAGCAGAGGATCTTACTGTACCTCTGCTGAAAACTCATTAAAAAGGCCTCAGTTCTCTCAAGGTAAACTCCAAAATCCTACCTACTTTAAAGTTAAAGGTTTGTCTTAATTTGACCTAAGTCTTTTTTTTTTTTTTTTTTTTTTTTTTTTTTGCTTCTCACTGCTGCGGCCTCTCCCATTGCGGAGCACAGGCTCTGGACGCGCAGGCTTTTATTTGCCCAAAGTTTTTTTTTTTTTTTTTTTTTTTTTTTTTTGCGGTACGTGGGCCTCTTACCGCTGCGGCCTCTCTCGTCGCGGAGCACAGGCTCCGGACGCACAGGCCCAGCGGCCATGGCTCACGGGCGTAGCCACCCCGCGGCATGTGGGATCTTCCCGGACCGGGGCACAAACCCGCGTCCCCTGCATCGGCAGGCGGACTCTCAACCACTGTACCACCAGGGAAGCCCTGACCTAAGTCTTAATTTGACCAGTCCTGATCTCCTATCACTACACCCAACATTTTACCTTTTGGCAGTACTCAGTTTTTGGTCCTTGAAAGCATGATGATGATCACACCTTCATGATTTTGTGTATGATGTTATCACTGCTGGGAATTCCTTTCCTCCTTCCCGCCTCCTCTGATGTTGAACTCCATTAGATCCTTTACAAATAATTCTGATTCACTTACCATCTACCAATCAGAATGAATCATTTACACATATGTAGACTATTTTTTGCAATCTCATAGTCTATTAAAATTTTTCTTAGTTTACACATCTACACTATTAGATTAGGATCTCATTGAAGGCAGAAAATGATTTTTGTGTCCCAGTTTCAAAGTCAGCTCTGGCAGATGATAAGTTCTCAGAAGCTGATTGCAAACGGAACTGAAAGACTGTTATATATAACAGTCTGGCACGGTCTTCGATCTTATTTTAGATATCCTATATTGCATTTGAAAACTTTATCAGAACTAGTATCTTCTCCTGGTAGCGTTACTAAAGAAGTATGTATGTGTGCATATATATATATATGTACATATACATATATATATTTAATATTTTTTTTCTTCAGGCACCTCATATTCCCTTTTGATTAAACAGTTTAGTCTGTCCCCAGGCAGACCTTTTTTCTTGTGGCAAGATGACAAGGTAACAAAATGTATACCTAGAATTCAAAACAGCATAGCTAGAATTCAATGATTAAAGGGGTTTGTAAAGAAAAAAACGTGATAAAGAGTTTTCTCAATTATTCTACTACCGGAACAATCAATTAAAATATCCATTTCCTAGGTGTTTACTTGGTAACAGATAAATCCTCATGTTTTCCCCCTCCAGAAAGATCATGTAGGTGTCATTTGTTGCCGAGGATCTATGAAGCAGGGGAACAGTTTACTTAGTTATAGAAAAGATATATTGCACATTTGTGTATCACGCCTGGATGAAAAGGTTTAGAGGGAAAGTTATCTTCCTGCAAAATCCCTTGATAATCGCCTCAGTCTCATTTGAAAACTTGAAGTGTGGAATAGTAGATGCACTAAACCTGTTCATATTCTGTTAGTGACAAATGAATGCTTTTTATAGTTTGTACTTGCTGTAAGCTTCATTTAGAGGTTCAACTGTTCCTGATAACCAGTTTTGAATAACAATGGAAACATCTAGCCAGTTTGTGCTTGACCTGGTGGGGTTGGTGGTGGGTGGGTGTCTATGCAGAGAGCTTCACTGTCCGCAGAGCCTGCTTCAGAGCTTGGGGACATGTGACATGGAGGCTTCCCTATTCATGTGAATTCACATATCATTATACTGCGAGTGTATTTACATAGCATCATTTTACTCTTCTGCATTTAATCAGTTAGAGCCATGATTTCATTTAAATACCTGAATGCCTCATAAATTCAGCTTTGCTAGAACCAAAGCAAAATCTTGGAGATTGTGATGCTGTTCTTATGGAGCCAGTTAGCACCTGGAAGTGTTTTTATTTTTAAGCAAACACTTGGTGGCTGCTTGACAAACATGGATGTCATTCTGATTCTACTGTTATCTGATACTTTTATGCATGTATGTATATGTATGTGTGTGTGTGTGTGTGTGTGTGTGTGTGTGTGTGTGTGTATTACCAAGTCACTCTGAATCCAGTTCTTTCTCTGGCGGTCCCTGTGTCTTTATAGTACCACTCTGGGTTTTCTGCAGTCATTTAACTCAGCGGGGTCCCTGCTGTTTTCTAATTGACCAGACCCTCATTCTGGTGCTTCTTGCCATGCTTGCTGCTCTCTTGGCAGCCCCTGCATGTGAGTGCCCACCTCATCCTCCCAGTCTTTATGAAGCTTCAGTTTGCCATGGGATCCACTGGGTCACCAATTTCCATTACTTCTAGAAGGAAATTAGCCAATCCAATAAAGTGATTAATAAAACTTTAGAGATAGAGGGATCTTTAGAGTTAATGGAGACTAAGTGTTCCATTTTGGGGGCAAGGAAATTGAAACCCAGGAAATGAGAGTAGCTTGCTCCAGGTCAGAGATTTCACAAGAGGAACTCAAAAGTACTGCACCCCAGTCTAGCTCTACTTGCAGGAAGCTACAAATCACGTGGTCTTTGTGTTACAGCGTTTGGGTTTAATGTTTACATAAATGTTAACTCTCTCCTCCAACTTAGTAATATTCATCTTACTCCCAGTTTTCTAAGAACAAAAGCTTAACTCTCAGTAAAAATTCTAATGGTGAGGTCTTCAAGTCTCTAAGGCAAACTGAGAGGCCAGTGTTTTGGGGCTAGATTGGGATGTTATCTAATCCCTGAAATTGTAGTGGAGGAAAGTACCTATTTTTCCTACCCTTTATAGTTTCCTACCCTGACTTCCTTAGGAAAAGCCCTCTGCCCTATTAGGCAGCAACGTGCCCAACTACAGACTGACATTGCCCGGTCCCTGTGGGAGGAGGGGCAGTGAGATGTAAGAGGAAGTCGCTGGGGAGGGTTTTTGGGGAAACTCTTTAATTCAGGCTACTTGGCTTTTCAGGAATGTTCTTCTTTTCCCCATTTGTTCCTACCCCTTACTGGTTATTCTGCAATCATGTTGTGACCTTGAGAATATGCTAAGAGTGATACAATGAAACGATAAAAGGCCTGGAGCGTAGATGATAATGTGGAGGCTGCCTGTCTCTATACCTTGTGTTACATGAGTGAAAGATAAGCCTCCATCTGGTTGAAACCCTGTTGTCTCATGTCTGATACATGCAGCTAAATGCAGTTTCTAGCTGATACAGTCATATTCCAGGAATATACTTATTTTCTCCCTCACTCTTTTTCTCAGCCTCCTCTACCCCTGTAGTCCTTAAGAATGTTGCCATATCTTCTGTCATTCAAAAACCAAAACCAAAAGCAAATTCCTCCTTTATACCAAGTCTGGTTCTACGAGTCTCCTGATTCCTCATAGCTCTTCACAGCCACTTTCCTCAACAGAATAGTACATACTCTTGTAAACTAAATTCAGTCCACTTCTCCATCTCACCTTCATTTGTAAAAATCCATCTCTTCAGCAAGTTAGCTCAGTTTTAATAGATAATACGTATATTTGGTATAAAATTCAAAAAGTGAAAATGTAATTACAGCAAGAAAATAGACTGTCCCCCACTTGTATCTCCCACCCAGTTTCCTTCCATAGAGGCAGCTAAATTATCAGTTATCTTTGTGTGTATATATTCTTTCAGAGATATTATGTGCAAATGGAAATATACACGTTTTCCTTTTGAAATATTTTTATACACATGATGGCATATTGTGTGCATTGTTCTAAGCTTACATTTTTCACTTATACATCTTGGACATTTGTCTCAGAATTGACTCAATGTTTCTTTAACATTTATAGAATTCATTATCTGAAGTTAGCAAAATTTAATGAATCTTACATAGATGGACATTTAGAGTGTTGCAAATCTTTTTATTACAAACAATATTATAAAACATATCCCCATAAATATTTTTATAGCATATTTAGGTATATCTGTAATAAATTACCCAAAGTGAAAGCTTAGGGTCAAAAATGTACACGTTTTTACTTTGATAGCTATTGTCTAAATGCCACAGGGGTTTGACCAAGAAAATAAAGTTTGTATTATATCTTAGTCCGCTCAGGCTGCTATAGAAAATACCATAAAATGGGTGTTATCAACAACAAAAATCTACTTCTCACAGTTCTGGGGTCTGTAAGTCTGAGATCAGATGTCGGCATGGTCGAGTTCTAGTAAGGGTCCTCTTCTGGGTTGTAGAAAGCCAACTTCTCATTGTGTCCTCATATGGTAGAGAGCAGAGAGTGGAGTAAGCTCTCCTGTGTGATGAATTGGGAGATTGGGATTGACATATATACACTAATATGTATAAAAAAATAAGTAAAATAAAATTCAAATATTCAAAAAAAAAAAGAGTAAGCTCTCCTGTCTCTTCTTGAAGGGCACTAATCTCATTCATGAGGGCTCGGACCTAATGACCTAATCAACTCCCAAAGGCCTTACCTCCTAATACCATCACATTGGAGGGGTAGGGTTTCAACATGTGAATTGGGGATGGGGGTAGGCTATTCAGTCAATAATATATAATATACTTAATTTCTAATCTCTGCAGAAGTTAACTACTGACTTTCTATTTTGAGAAATGACCAAATTATTATATTGCTACTTCCTCCTTTCCATATCCCCCATCACTTGATTTTAGTTAATTATATTTCTTTGTTCTTAATTTTATACCTTTAAATACACTTATACCTTTATTTGGCTTATAAGCTCTTAATGACGTTTATTTGAACCCAGCTATAAAAAATTTAAAAGTCTGTATTCTTAACTTTTCCCTCACATTTCTTTCTTTTTTTTCTTTTTTCTTTTTTTTTTGCGGTGTGCGGGCCTCTCACTGTTGTGGCCTCTCCTGTTGCGGAGCACAGGCTCTCGATGCGCAGGCTCAGTGGCCATGGCTCATGGGCCTAGCGACTCCGTGGTATGTGGGATCTTCACTGACCAGGGCACGAACCCGTGTCCCCGGCATCGGCAGGTGGACTCTCAACCACTGCACCACCAGGGAAGCCCAGTTTTCAGTTTTAAATAATCTATCATTTACACATTTCTTTTTCCAGATTTTGCTGCACTTATCATAGTTACAATCTGTCTTGTAACCATAACCCTGACATTTAATTTTAGTCCAGCAGTTAAAAGGAATCAACACCCATGGCCAGTTCATTCACAATAGGTTTTCAACCCCCTGGCTAAATGAAATTTTTCTTTTATTTTTTTAAGAAGAGCTCATGGGAACTATACTTTCAATTTTGTTTATTCCCAAATGAGAGAAAGTTAAGATATTTATTGGGTCATTTTTTTTCCCTCTTGAAGACTCTTTGGGCATTTTTCCCATTGTTTCCTGGCACAGAATATTGTTATGAAGTCTCAGGTTAGCTTGATTTCTTTACGTTTACTCTAAAGGTTGCTTGATCTTTTTATGTAAGTGCGTACTTTCTTTATATGATAATTCCAATAACTTTACTATGGTATGTTATGGTACTGAGCCTCCTACATCAGTCTTTTTAGGAAAATATGACCTTTCATGTCTATAGATTCAAGCTTTCTTTTTTCTGAACAGGTTTCCTGAATTATATCCGTAAATAGTTTTATGATATATTTTCATTATTTTGGGATACTCATTGTACATATATTAGATGTCCTTATATGACTTTTACATCTATAATGTTTTCTATATAATTTTTAACTCTTTTAAAATTTCTCTTTTATTTTACTTCCTTTTCCCTGCCTGGTACTTCATGACGTTCACAGGGTTTACTTTACTTTTTGGTCTGTTATTGGTTTTCTGTACCAATTTTCTGTAATCAAAATTGAGAATGTTTTATTTTTTTTCTCTGAAAGTTAATGTGTTATCTCCTTCTGTCACAGCTTTCCTGAGCTTTTATATCCCTGCTTTGATACTGCCTCTTACCATCTATGTGAACTTGTAATTTTTCAGTGCCTCCAATTCTTTACCTTAGAATTCGGATAATAATCATTCTACTTGATAGAGATATAGTGAGGATTAAATGAGTTAAGTTATTCACAGCAGTTAGAATAGTGCCTTACACATGGTCAGCACCTTGCTGACCAGTGCTTGTTATTATTATATTTCTGGGTTTATTTTATAGAGGCAACTCCTTCTCTTAAGTTTTTATTTTTTAAAATTTATACAGATATCTGGTCCCAATTTCTGTCTGCTTTGTGGCAAACATTTATCTACCGAGTGCTTTTTGTTTTCCAATCTAACCACTGGCTCTTTGGAAACATACATTACTCACATATAATAAAGCAGATAAATCATTAAGTGGCCTAATCAAGAAAAAAATGTGAACAAAAGTTAAAATGGAATAATTGAAAATAGTCTGGAATGTAAAAGAAACAGAAGACTCATAAAATTATACTTCAAAAGATTCTATACAAATACATTTGAAAGAACGTACAGGATGAAGAATTAACTATGAAAATATCTAAATGAGATCAGGAAGAGATGGAAAACCCAAGTAGATGAATAATAATGGAAAAAATTGATAAAATCAGGTTCTAAATGATTTTACTGGTAAATGTTCTTAACTCTCAGGGAACAGGTTATTCCACTACATGTCTACCTTTTTACTAGCATAGAGAAGGAACAAAAGCACTTAAGTTTTTTCATATTTTTTTACAGGACCAGTATCACTTTGAAATCTAAACCTTAAAATAATACACTTTCACTCACAAACACATACATGTACATAAACATACAGTTGTAAAAGCAACTGCATCTACCACCACCATTGCGAAAAGTCTTTAAAACTGCAGGATAATCTTTAAAAATTTGAGATATAATTGACATATTGTATTAATTTTAGTTGTACAACATAATGATTTGATATGTGTATACATTGCAAAATGACTACCACAATAAGTTTAGTTAATATCTATCACTATACGTAGTTACATTGTTTTCCTCGTGATGAGAACTTTTAAGATATATTTGCTTAGCAACTTTCAAATATATAAGACACTATTATTAACTATAGTCAGCGTTTTGTAAATTACATCCCCAGGGCTTATTTGTTTTCTAATTGGAAGTTTGTACCTTTCGGTCACCTTCAGCCATTTGGTCCACTCCCCACACCACGCCCACTTCTAGCAATCACCGATCTGTGCTCTGTGTGTATGAATTTGTGTGTGTGTGTGTGTTTAAAGATTCCACATATAAGTGAGAACGTACATTATTTGTCTTTATCTGACTTATCTCACTTAACATCATGCCTTCAAGGTCCATCCGTGTTGTGGCCAATGGCAGGTTTTCCTTATTTTTTATTGCTGAATAATATGTGTATATATAAAATATATTCTCACATTTTCTTTATCCTTTCATCCACTGATGGACACAGGTTATTTCTGTGTCTTGGCTATTATAAATAATGTTGCAATCAACAGATAATGTAAGATAATCTCAAGATACTGATTTCATTTCCTTTGGATCTATACCCAAAAGTAAAATTGCTGGATCATACAGAAGTTCTATTTTTAATTTTTTGAAGAACCTTCATTATGTTTTCCAAAGTAGCCATATTATAGAATAACTTGAAATATAGAATTCATCATACTTTAAAAAAATAATGAAGCACCAAAAAATGAGGTTTGTACCAAGAGTACAATGATTTAATATTAGAAGTTATGCTAATATAATTAACCATATTAATCAGGTGAAAATCATATAATTGCCTCAATAGAGTCTCCCAAAAGCATTTGATGAAACAATTTCTATCCTACCTAAAACCTGTAGGAGTAGATATTCCTCCCTGAGGTGTCTATAAATTATAAATAGATGAAGTGACAGTTATATACAACATATGTATATATAACTCATGTATATATATATATATATATATATATATATATATATATATATATATAAAAATACAGTCACAAATGTGTGTGTATATACCTTTCTATATTTCTAGGTATATATAGATCAAACAAAAGCTATTATGCTTCTTTTAAAATGTATTTATTTTATTTAATTTTTATTTTTGGCTGCGTTGGGTCTTCATTGCTGAGCACGGGCTTTCTCTAGCTGCGGTGAGCAGGCACTACTCTTCTTTGTGGTGCACGTGCTTCTCATCGTGGTGGTTTCTCTTTCTGCAGAGCAAGGTGTGCAGGCTTCAGTAGTTGTGACTCACGGGCTCAGTAGTTATGGCTCATGGGCTCTAGAGCACAGGCTTAGTAGTTGTGGTGCATGGGCTTAGTTGCTTCGTGGCATGTGGGATCTTTGCGGACGAGGGATCGAACCCGTGTCCCGTGCTTGGCAGGTGGATTCTTAACCACTGCACCACCAGAGAAGTTCCAAATCTATTATGCTTAATGATTAAAACAGTTATGTGACATCCTGTAAAATTATAGTGAGTAAAATATTCTTTCATTACTTCTATAAATTTATTTCTCTGGAGTTATGGGCTGATGCAACTGGACAAGAGAGAAATAAGTAAAAATGTTAGAAAGTTAAAAGCATCATTATATGCAAGTATTGTGTCTGAATAATTGAAAGGTATCGAGTGAAAATCTATTAAAAACAAGAGAATGCAATAAGGCGATAATAGTTCTAGCTACAAACACACACACATATATTTTACATCCAAACAACATATATAATACATATGAACAAAAGTACAATAAAAACACCTAAGAATAAACTGAATAAGAAATGTTTAAGTTCTAGATAAAGAAAACCTTAAATGTCCATCCATTTATTAAAAAATTGGAAAGACATATCTTATTTTTAGAGAAAACAGAATACTATAAAATTATAAAGAGGCAATTCTCAATTTTATTTATAAATTAAATGAGATGTCAGCTAAAATATACCTTAAGATTAAAAAACAAACATAAGAAAATTATACAAAGTTTATTTGGAAAAAAGTGAACTGTAAGACTGGCTATAAAAGCCTCCAAAAGGAAAATAATGGGAAGGAACCAACAGAAATGATCATGATGCTAAATTAATTATTTAAAAATCTGTTCGCTCAGCAATAAACTTAGTGAATATTTTCTTATCGTATCATTAAAGTATTAATGTTTCCTGTTGCACAGAGGGTGAGGTAAGCAGGAAAGGGGAAACTGGGCCTATTGGGAACTAGGGAGCCAGCCTCAGCTCCAAAAGGTGGGATGACTAGACATGTAGCTTAAATTGTCTGTGGCTTTGAATTCAGTGCCTTCTCTGTAACAAAGGTGTACCGTGATCTATTGTGCTACAAATGAAGGTTCACAGAGAGAGGGCGATGATCAGGAGACCCTGGACAGTGGTAGAGAGTGAAAACCACAGATAGACATACTTATTTTCACTACTAAAATTTCTAAGCTAAGGATTTGAAAAGTTTCCTTCTCCTTGGGAATTATTTCTAGAAATAAGAAAACTCCCAGAAAAATCCTTCTTATTTTTGTTTTGAAGATGGTTCCAGTCATTAAATTAAGCTACTTACATGCACATACTAAATTTTATATCAAGTCTCATAGTGCAATTTCATGTTAACTTGTTCACTAATTATATAATAAAATTGCTGGAATAATTATCCAACTCATATTTTATTAATGCTTAATTAAAAATATAGCTTAAGTAATTGTGGCATATTATAGCACTCATGAACCAGAAGGTTATAATAAACAATACAATGACAGAAAAATACTAGGTAGAGTAGTTTGGTTTTATGGGTCTTTTAGCTGAATTCATAAATAAATTATATCACTTTTGGATGTTTTTTGGTTCCATATTATCCTTTCTAAATGAATTTCTGCCGTGGGACTCATATATTCATAAAGGTGGCTTTCACTGACAGCCTGCAACAGGTATCAACATGCCCTTTGGGTTTTTTCATAAATCCAATTTTTAGATCTGATGTCAATAGTGGCTTAGAAATAAACTGGGAGAAAGATTGACAAAAAGCCATAAATTGAATAACCACAGGGACTTATGTTTAGGGGCCTCAGGAGGCCGTATGACCTATTGAATTATAACCTTAAGCAGAATTAAACACTTCCATCTTTTGTGTTTTCCTTCCAGTCAAAAACATGACTCTGAGTGAAAAGTGTTGTCTTTGCTTCCAATGTGATTCTTCCCTGATCTTTTAAATCATCAGTGGGTCCATGCACTGTGTGGTAACAAAAAACTAAAATATTAAGCTGAGTATGCAGACAGTGGTGACAAAAGTTTATTGTTCTAGGTTTATCCAAGTTGTCGCCTTATTTCTTTTTATTACAATTTGTATAAGCAAACAGATTCTTTCAGAAAATAAATGGATCAAATCATGAGCAAAAAAGAAAATCAAATATTGTAGCTACAAAATTACAAATTAGGCCTTACTATATAACTTTTCATAAAGAAAACCATTATTTGTAAAGTTATTGTCACTGACCTGGAATATAGGGAATAGTTTTCTTCAAGCTGCAATTCAATATGTGAACTTTGGGAAGACCCAAACCCTATCTGTTTAATTCCTCTCCTGAAGCGGGAGGGCAATCTTTCCTTGAAACCTTCCAGGAAGGAGGGAGAAATGAATTCATACAAGAGGTCGCTAACACTGAGCTCTTTGGTAGGTATTGTACTGCATTATCTTCCAAATGATGAGGCACAAGGAATGCATGTCAAAGGAACAGGGAAGAGTCCCAGAATGGAAAATGTTTAGAAAAGCAAATAACTTATGCATCACTCTGCAACCCAGTCATTGATGGCTTCCAGTATCAACTTTGATTTACGTGGGTATAACTAATGTCCCAGCAAATGAAAGATGATGAATGCTATACAACAGCAGTAGATATTAAACAAGATGCATATGGCTTGATCCACAGTATCAACTTCATAAGGACTTCTTGACAAATCTTTCACATAATTAGCGTGGCACTTCACGGTCTTATTCACGACTGTAATGTTCACTGGAAACTTCCTTCATGATCCCTTTATTCCCCTGGCTTTTTTCCCTCCCAGGAGTAAATTATGCTTCCTGAAATACCTAGAATTTGGTAGAAGATGATACGTAGTCAGTATAGCTTTGCCATCCTCAGGACCCAGGATTGGTCTGTATGTTGAAAGCAGAAGAGCAAATACAGGTGGACAAAAAAAAAAAAAAGAAAAAAAAAGTTTGACACAACAGGTTCCTCAGAGTTTACTAGACCTTTTTAGATATTTTTTGTGAAGAGATGGGTTGAGAGGCTTATCAAGGTTCCCAAGACCTGAACCTAGAGAGGTCTTGTATTTCTTAGGTATTTCTGGAACTAGTCTGATCATTCAGAGATTCTCTTAAGTAGGGTCACAAACTGGAGAACAGGGTTCCAACTGTGTTTTGTTTGTTCCTCATGTGGTTTTTTAAATTGAAAGTTTTGAGATTATTGTAGACTTATGGGAAGTTGTAAAGAATAAGACGGAGAGACCTCCTGTATCCTTTATAAGGTACTCCCCAGTGGTCACATTTAACAAAGCTATAATATAGGGTCACAACCAGGATACTGGAATTAATACAGTCAACTAATCTTATTCATATTTCCTCAGTTTAGCTTGTACTCTGGTGTATGTGTGTATGTAGTTCTATACAATTTTATCATATGTGTAGGTTTGTGTATCCAGCATCAGAGTCGAGATCTTAAACAGTCCCTTCATCACAAGGATCCCTACAGCCACCTCGGCCAATACTCCCTCCCTCTCAAACTCTTGGCAACTACTAATCTGTTCAAGCATTTCTAAAATTGCGTTGTTTCAAAAATGTTACATAAATGAACCATATAGTATGTTATTCAGTACTTTTGGAAATGGGCTTTTTTCCCTCACTCATTATAGTCCTCTCATCCAAGTTTTTGCCCTAGCTACTAATTGTTAGATGGACTCCCGATGGATCCTTGTGGGTGGTGAGGGCTCATCTGTTTTTTTTGTTTTTCCCTCATGAGGCTCCTGATGAGGCTGGGAGAGGACTGGGCCTACTTGAGCTGCCTTCACTGCTCGGATGAGGGTCAGAAATGCTGGATCTGGGTGGTCTTCTGTTCGGAGGGGGAATAACATAGTTGACCACTGTTTTGTTCTGCTGGTCTTGAAGTCCTAAACCAGTTTGAAGTCTTACCAGACTTTGGACACTTCTTTTGGTTGCCTTTTGTATTATTTCTAGGGTTTATCGTTGCACTGAGTGGGGAAGAATAGGGAGAAATGGGCCTCCATCATCTTGTCCAGAGAAGAAGCCCTTCTGATCGTTTGCATTGTCCTACTTATCCACTCACCACCACCACACTGCCCCCCCGCCCCCCAGTCTCTCATTTTATGAGTTCACATATTTACCTTCTATGTGTTTGTAACTTTTGAAGGAAACTTCAGATCCATCCGGGTTCATTCTCAGGCCTTTATTGGAACTTGAATCTAAAGGTTAGGATGCCTTTGCCTGAAAATATAGAATACCCAACTAAGATTGACTTCAACAACGAGGAAAATATAAGAAGGTGAGGTAGAGGGTTACAGATTTGGCTAATTCAGTGAGACTCCAGCTCAGAATCTTGGAAATTTTCCTTTCTGTTCTCTTCTTTTCTTTTCTTCTCTTCTTTTTTTTTTTTTTCCGTAGTGGGAAGATGACTGTTGCGACCTCAGGCATTATATCATCTATGGCAACTCCCAAAGTTAGGGGGGCACAGATCCCTGTTTTGTGTCCTTGAAGGGATACTTTCCTTGAAGGTTTCCAATAGATTGTCTCATGTCTCATTGGCTAGGGGTGTGTCACATGCAAGCTTGCTCTCAGTGGGAATGGAATTGCTATAATTGTCTTGGAGTAATTAATGTGCACTTAGTCTGTGGTTTGAGGAGCTTTCCATAAAGCACATGAGTATCTAATTTCTGAACAATATCACAGTTTCATTTGTAAGGAAGTAGGTAATAGTGGTTGTGGTTAGGCCATATTAGCCTAATTTAGTGTGTTACTTGTCTTATTTTAATCATAAAGCCTGATCAGCCTTTGAAATGTAAACTAATAGACATAGGGTAGAAGCAAGAACTAATAAGCAGGGTAGGATGCTGAGATTAAACTACAGATTCAGCTACAGAGTTGGTCCCTAAACTGTAAATTTCTGTTTGTAAGAAAGGAACTGGGTTTTAGGTCTGATGGCCAATTGTTTCAAGTCAAGGTTTCAGTCACAAGTGATAACTGGATTACCAGGGTTGTAGGATAGCCTAGGAAAGTGTAAACAATGACACAGTGGTCAAACAGGAAACCAGAGGTCATCTAAGTTATATTAGAATACAGGTGTTTAGGAGAGGTTGCTGATGGATTGCTTTAGTCTAATATGGAGCAGTTTGAAAACTGGGTAGGTCTGAGTCTACAGACATGGGATCAGTGATGCTTGTTGGGGAAAAAAAGTCAGGGGCTCTCACTGAAAAGTCTTATCATCAGGATTATTTACTATCCTAAATATCAGAAATTCAGCAATGTAGTTTTTAACTCTAGAAGATTTGTCACTCAGAAATATTTTGTCTTTAATTTTCTTAGAACACTGATTAAATTCAGTAACAGAATTATCAAAAACTAAATTTGTTTAGCAAATTAGTGTTTGATATTATTTAGAAAATAATGTAGGATCTTGATTAGGGCACTGACACTGGGATGGAAAACCGAATTGATAAATTGGTTGAGTTAAATCTTTATTAATGCTTGCATTAATTATAAAACTACCACGTGCCAGATTCTGTTCTAGGTACCAGTGGTACAAGTCTCTATTCTTGGGAGAGCATACATTGAGTTGAAAATTTACTAATTATACGTTAGGCTCTAGTCTAACCTGAGGATGCAAAGATAAATAAGATATGTTCTCTAACTTCAAGCAGCTTAGTCTAGAAGGCAAAATAGAACACTACCTGCTGATAATTGAGTTCCAGGGAATCAGCAGAGACCCTGGCACATAACGGATGCTCAAAACACTTTTTTGCATAAATGAATATGTAAACAACTACCTACAATACTGCATGGTAATGCTACACTAAAAGTGTGAAGGGAGTGTTAGAGAAGTGAAAATACTCAGAAGGTTATTATGCTCTCTGTGGAAATGCAGGGAAGGCAGGGATGGGAAAGCCTCAGAAGGGATGACATTTGAACTGAGCCTGGAAGATGAACAGGACTTTGCTAAGTAAAGAAGTGAAGAAATGATTGCACAGAAGTTTGAACTTCCGTTGGAGTATTGGGAAATGGTGAAGAATGTGCAGGTAACAGGAACCTACGTGGATGAGTGGGGGATGGCCTCAGATGACCTTGGAAATGGAGGGTGGAGTCATTTTGGGGAAGACTTGAAAACTATACCCTATCAAAACTTTACACTTCATTTTGTAGGTAATGGAAAAACATCAGTTGCATTTAAGCATATAAACTGCATAACCAGGTATGATTCATAGAAAGGACACTGGTGGCATTGTGGAGGATGCTGGGAGACAGCCATGAGCCGGGGAGTAAGTCAATAGGCATCTGCAGTAGTCCAAGTGAAAAATGCTGAGAACCAGGGTTAGGGTACTGACCTTGGGACTGACAAGGCATTTTATGGGCACTGAGAGAGATCTTAGAAGTGGAATTAATGAGACTTGATGATTGATTGTGTATTCATGGTGATAAAGGAGGTGGGGAATCAATTTTTACTCTGTGGTTTTGGCTTGGGGAATTGAGTGGATAGTATTGTGTGGTTGGCTAACCAAGGGAGAGAGTTCTAGGGTAGAGGAAGGAGATAAGCACTCTCTCACTGGAAATACTGCGGCACAGGCAGATCTCTGACATAGAAGACAAACATTACTAGGGCATTCATCACTTTGGGTAAATAAGTTTGCTTTTTTCTCAAATTTTTATTGAAGGATAAAAAGTATAAGGGCTCAGAGTAATGAATTCTCACACATAACACACCTGTATCAACACCCAGCTTACAGAAGAGAACATGATTAGCACCTGCAAATTACTAAATATGACAGTCTGGCAATCAACACGCTACCAGTCCTAAAACAAAAAGGTAACATTTTAACAAAAAACAACAAGAACAAAAACCACTTCGGGTCTGTCCCTCATCACATGAAAAGGCTAGATTGTTTTTCTTGATCTTTGAGAACTATGTTTAACCTGGTTTGACTTTAAATGTAGACTTTATGATATACACCCCGGGGGGCAACTCAAAGAAGCAAGTAGTTAACAGCCAGAGTAGCTGAATCCAAGAGATAAAACAAGAGGCCCACATGAGTATTGTAGAATAGTCTACCATACCTATCAAGGAGCTGAGGACAGAGAGAACAAATAGGGCTTTCAGATAAATTAACTAGTGCTTTTCAAATGGAAAGTCATTAGCACAGAAGCTCTGAATTACAGGCATTGATCTTCTGCCTCTTACTTGGGCAATAACTATAGCTAATATTTATTGACCTCTTACTATGTGCTGGAGACAGTTCTATGGTCTTTGGAGGTATTAAATAATTTAAACCTTACTATTATTATCATCAGATGAGGTGACTGAAGCAAAGAGCTGGCTGTGTAATTTGCCCCAAAGTCACAGCTAGGAAGTTGTGGAACTGGGCTTTGAATGTGGGAGCTTGGATGCAGAATCAGTGCTGAATGTTTCCACATTGATGCTAAACTCTGGAGTAAAAGCCATACAGGTGGAAAGCAGCCTCAACTCATATAAATTAGTGATGGGTAATAATGCTTCCAAGCAATTGTTAATTCTTATACCATAAGTGGTAAAAGTTCTGCAGGAATAATTTAATCAAGAGGCAGTATAGGGGCTTCCCTGGTGGCGCAGTGGTTGAGAGTCCGCCTGCTGATGCAGGGGACGCGGGTTCGTGCCCCAGTCCGGGAAGATCCCACATGCCGCGGAGTGGCTGGGCCCGTGAGCCATGGCCACTGAGCCTGCGGGTCCAGAGCCTGTGCTCTGCAACGGGAGAGGCCACAGCAGTGAGAGGCCCGCGTAAAAAAAAAAAAAAAAAAAAAAGAGGCAGTATAATGGTATGTAAACACATGAAGAGTATTTAACCTCTATTTATTCATACATTTTATATTCATTTATTGAATACTTAGTATAAGTCAGACAGTGTGCTTGCTCCAAATTCTGCCTTTTGAAGCCTTAAAAAAGCAAGCATATCAGCAAATGATTACAGTGTGATAAAAGATCTTCGAATAGGGTTGACCGCAGCCTGGAACAGGTAGCGTTGCTTCCTGCCTGGGAGTTGAGCAACTCTCTATGGAGAAAACATTTGAATTGCCTCTTGAAGGATAAGCAGACATTTGCCAGGTAAGGTGGGGGAGGTTTTCTTGGAGTATCAAAAACCCAGGGGTGAAAAAAAAACTGACTGGAGGGGCAAAAGAAAGGGCTGGTAAGGCAGGCCAAAAGCCAGGAGAAACAGGTTTTGTAAATCAGGCTACAACTTGCTTTTACCTTGTTCAGTAGATATCAAGCTTTTGACCCTGACAGTAAGAAATTCCGAACAAAGTGTAGTTAAACAGCTATTTAATTGTAATTAAAAGTTTCCCGAAACAAGTCTTCCCCGCTAGTATTGTCTTTCATTTTTTCCTCTTCCTTTATTCCCTTTCCTCTCCTTTTCTATCTTCTAGTCTTTTCTATACTTCATTGAAAAATCTAGTTTGAGATTCACTAAATTGTTTTATTGACCCAGCAAGAGATCACTGCTTATAGTGAAAAAGGATATTTGAAATGACCTGTCATACTTATGTTTTAGAAAAATTGCCCCTGAGAGTAAGGATTAGAGCAAGATGACCCTAGTGGCCAGACCTGAGGTCCAGAGCCAGGCGAAGAATTATTTTTTAAAAATCTAGGTAGGAAATGGTGAGTGTTTAGATTGAGAAATTAGAGAGAAAAATTGCCATTATAGCAAGAGAAACAGTTTCAGAGATAGTTCAGATATGGGGTTTGAGAGAGAAGGAATCTAGAACAACACATGGGAGAGTTTATAATCTACAGACTTTCGTATTAACATTTGTGGACTTAATACATTCCTTTTTAGCATCAGAGAGCTCCTTCCTGAAAAATATCAAAATGATCCACATCACACACACATTTTCTTATATCTAGGGTTCTGATTAAATGATCCCACTCAAGGAATGTTCTTTTCTCCTTTCCTGACATCATGACAGACTTAATTTTTCCTTGAGCACTTAAAAGAATTTCTTATCTAGTAGGTTATATACAGAATCCCACTAGGGAACAATTTGAAAAGAATAAAATGTTTGACCCCTATACAATTCTACATGGAAAGAAATAGAAGAAAATAAGTCTCTGGCCTTAATGTACTCTGAAGTTGAAAAAATGTTCTGATGATTTTGGGAAGAAGTGGGCTAGCTCTTTAATGAGGTGGTATTAAAAAATATTTTACTATTTTCAAGCAGTTACTGTTGTGGTAGTGTGATAAATCAGATGGGTTAATCCCCATAAAATCGGTTAGTATGGCACTGCTGTTCCTCACTTACTAGACTAGTGACTGCTCCAAGCCAACAGGGCAGCTCCTTTGGAGGACAAATAATAGAATCCTTTCTTTCTGTTTTGTTTCATTCTCTTATCTCGTATGTCATTCCCTCATCTCTGACTGCCTTTTTAAAAAAAATTGAGATAAAACTTACATAACATCATTTAAGCAGCTTTTTGCAGAAAAGAACTCTCTGCAGGAGGCCTCTCTGTCTTGTCACTAACCTTAAACCAAACACCCCCATGCTCTACTCATCGCCAGCCCTAGCACGCATTTCAGATCTTTTGATCACACAATACCTTGCCTAACTTGTTGATCTTTTCCGTAGATCAAAGAAGTAGAAATGAAGAATAGGTAATGAACAGATGACCAGATCTCTTCCTTAGCTTCCCCTTCAGCAATCTCTCGAACAAACTGTGTGAACGAGGTAGCGTCTAAAGAAAAATCATCAGAAGTTGACAAGCCTGCACACAGTGGGGCATGGTGACAGCTCTGACCCCCTCCCTATCTCAACAATTAACTGAGATTAAGTCTTTTTCCCTGTAACAGCTTTCATGGCTGAGCAGAATCTTCAAAGATGGTTTTTGGGATGACACTGAGTGCACCATCTCCCCAGATTGCGAGCATTCTGATTAAAAGCAACTTTCCTTTCTACCAACATTTGTCTCTCTCTCAAGTATTGATTTTTGAGCAGAAAGCAGCCAGATGGACCTGATTCGGTAACAGTCAAATTCACAATTTTAACTGTTTTAAAAGTGTGCAGTTTGGCATTTTCAGTATATTCACAGTGTTGTGTAACCATCACCACTAATTCCAGAGTACTTTCAGCATCTCCCAAAGAAACCCCATACCTGCTAAGTGGTTATGCCGCAGTCCCCATCTCCTTCAGCCTTAACAACCAGTATTCTACTTTGTCTCTAAGGATTTGTCTATTTGGGATATTTCATATACATTGAATCATATGACGTGTAGACTTTTGTGTTGGCATCTTTCACTTAGCGTAGTGTCTTCAAGGTTCACCCATGTTGCAGCATAAATCAATACTTCATTCTTTTTTATGGCTGAATAATAATCCTATGGATATGCCACATTTTATTTATCCCTTCATCCATTGATAGGCACTTGGGTTGTTTCTACTTTTTGACTGTTATGACTAATGCTGCTATGAACATTCCTGTATAAATATTTGTGTGGACATGTGTTTTTACTTCTCTTGGGTGTACACCCAGGAGCGGGACTGCTGGGATCAAATGAAAATTCTATGTTTAACTCTTTGAGGAACCTCTAAACTCTTTTCCACAGTGGCTGTACCACTTTATGTTCTCATCAGCAGTGTATGAGGTTTTCCAATGTCTCCATATCGTTGTCAATGCTTGCCTATATATTTTTTTTTAAAATTGAAAATAACATCTCATTGCCTTGTATAATTTATTCTTGTCAGCCCTATATTCACATTTCAGTCTCCTATACCTAAATCTCACTTTTCACCATTTTCCGTCTTGCCACCCCCTTGAGGTTATTTGTGTTAAGAACAAGTGTAACCATTCCTTTTATTGGTGGGGAAAACAATCATCATGGTCTTTTCCTATATTTTTTATATACCCATGGGGGGAAATGGTGTATTAGTTATCTATTGCTGAATAACAAGTTACCCCATAACTTAGCAGTTTAAAACTACAAATGTTTGTTATCTACGGCTTCTGTCGGTCCAGAATTCATACTCCTCAAGCTCAGGGCATCTCTCAAGAGTGTAATCCAGGCATAGGCCGGGGTTGCCATTTCCTCTCAGGCTTCGTGATGCAGGATGCTTCCAAGCTCACTCAGGTGGCTGTTAGCAGGATTCGGGTCCTCACCAGTTGTTGGATTGGTTGTTGCTAGAGGTTCCCTCTGTTCCTTCCCACATGGGCTTCTCCACAGGGCAGCTTCCAAGATGGCAGCTGGCTTCATCTGAGTGAGCGAAAGAAAGAGCAAGCAAGATGAGTACAGTCTCTTTGAATCTAATTTTGGAAGTAATATCTTATCACTTTTGTCCCATTCTATTTACTAGAAGGGAGTCACTTGGTTCAGCCCACCCTCAAGTGGAGGGGGTTACACAAGAGCATGAATACCAGGAGGTAGGGATCACTGGGGCCCATTTCAGAGACTGCCTACCACAACTTTTTTAGGGAAAGGGACAAAGATGTTGGGAATAAACATACTCCCTTATATTTTTACAAATGTAGGTACTTTGACTTAAATTTGAGGTGCTTCTTTAAGATATCATCAGGATATTTCTTACAGAAAAATATAGATTTTCAAGGCTTTTGATCACTTGACAAGGCAGAAAAATTTGGCAGAAACAGAAAAATCAACTTGGAATGAATCAGGAGACCTGAGTGCTCTTTTGAAGCCTAACATTAACAAAAATTCATGATCTGCTTGTACAAAGCTGTAAACTCTTTGTGTTTTAGTTTCATTGTCTGTAAAATCAAAGGGAAAGTTCCATCAAGGGCTTTCAAGCTTTTCTTTTTTTTTTTTAGCTGCGATGGGTCTTTGTTGCGGTGAGTGGGGGCTACTCTTCATTGCGATGCGCAGGCTTCTCTTGTTGTGGAGCACAGGCTTCTCTTGTTGTGGAGCACAGGCTCTAGGCACGCGGGCTTCAGTAGTTGCGGTGCGTGGGTTCTAGGGTGCATGGGCTTCAATAGTTATGGCTCGCTGGCTCTAGAGCGCAGGCTCAGTAGCTGTGGCGCATGGGCTTAGTTGCTCCGCGGCATGTGGGATCCTCCTGGACCAGGGATTGAACCCGTGTCAGGGGGATTCTTAACCACTGCACCACCAGGGGAGTCCCTCAAGCTTTTCTGTCTGCAACCCACAATACAAAATTCATTTTACTTAGGAACCAGCTTGGTACACACTAGGGAACCAGTTCGCAGATAATTAGAACAAAAGTTTCTAGAAACAATATTTACTCTTACGAAATACAAAGCTCTGTCGTATTTTCCTATTTTATTCTATTTCATTAAAATGCTTTATTCTATTTAATAAAGCATTATGAGTTGACCCAACTACATCTTTTATTACCTGCTAATGAATTCCAGTCCTCAATTTGAAAGCATTATGATTTCTGCAGCTACTTCCAAAACTGCAAGACTCATCTAGGGTTATTTGCTCTAAAGGTGAAGATGATGAAAAGAAGGAAAAGAGAAGGGTGTGCAATTCTCCTACTCCTTAAGCACCAAACGGCCCTGTTAAAAATTTATTAGCAAGGATCTCTACGTGTCTGCTATCACCAACATGTACGTACATCATTTTGGTAAGGAGGTTATGGGCAGCTATTTCAGAAAGCTAATGACTGCATGGGACAAATAGCCCCAGGCTTTGCCTCAGGATGTCAATTCTCCAAAAAATTCTTAATTCCCCCAAATGACCTTTCTTTCCTAGTCTACCAGGTTCAAGGGGTTATTGATTCTGTCACAGATGTGTTTGCTTTATTCGCTGTCATATTATCATTTATTTGCTCATCCCTGTGGATTTACTACAGTTGGTGTCATGTGCAGTGCTAACTTGATGAGGAATTTCCACTAAAAAAGGAATTTTACCCACAGATGAGGAAATTTTATCATTACTGCTGTGGAGCATCTATTAAGTGCTTGACAAAGCACAAGGCATGCACACATTGCTTCTAAAAATCATCACCAAAGTATATCTAATGGAAGAGCAGCGTGAAATTTGTAGCAGCTGGCTGAAAATCAAATTTCTTTGATGTTTTCTGTTTAACTTAGATATTCATGTGAATTTTGAACTCTATGATATGTGCCTGTTTTAATATCTAAACACTGTTTTGCGCTATTTAAGAATCACATTATTTTAACTCCCCTTACTCAATCTTAGAATAAAATTTATGTTCCAGGAGGCTGCACCATGATTTTTTCTGGCTCAGAGCAAAGTATTCTGAGGAATTTTGAGAAGCATGAGACATGTTCTTCTCATGTAATCCTCATAATCACCCTATGAAATAGGTTTTATTGTCCTGATTTAGCAGATGAGGAATAGCTTCAGAAATTTATATAATTGGTAAATATTGGCTTTAGAACTTAAAACCGGGTTGGTCTCCACAGCCCTTGTTTGCCTTACGATGTCACAATGCCTTTAAATCCTTATGGGGACTTCCCTGGTGGCGCAGCCGTTAAGACTCTGCGCTCCCAGTGCAGGGGGCCAGGGTTCAATCCCTGGTCCGGGAACTAGATCCCACATGCATGCTGCAACTGAGAAGCTGGCGAGCTGCAACTAAGACCCAACACAATCAAATAAATAAATAAATATTAAAAAAATTTTTTTTTGCCTTCCCTGGTGGCGCAGTGGTTGAGAATCTGCCTGCTAATGTAGGGGACACAGGTTCGAGCCCTGGTCTGGGAGGATCCCACATGCCGCAGAGCAGCTAGGCCCGTGAGCCACAACTACTGAGCCTGTGCATTTGGAGCTTGTGCTCTGCAACAAGAGAGGCCACGATAGTGAGAGGCCTGCGCACCTCGATGAAGAGTGGCCCCCGCTTGCCACAACTAGAGATAGCCCTCGCACAGAAGCGAAGACCCAACACAGCAAAAATAAATAAATTAATTAATAAACCCCTACCCCCAACATCTTCTTTAAAAGAAAAAAATTTTTTTTTGAAATGAGGAAGAACCCAGATAACTCTAAAGTATGCACTGCAGATATTTCAAGGGTTCTGTACATTTTCAGTGTATGTATTTTGTATCCTGGAAAAGAAGATGTGATAAGTGTGGAAAGTAAAATACATGTTCCTTCAAGAAGGAATTGGTGCATCTGAAGATCACTATTTTATAAAGTAAGGTTCAGGAGAGGTCTAGAACAGTGGTCCCCAACCTTTTTGGTACCAGGGACTGGTTTCTTGGAAGACAGTTTTTCCACGGACAGGGCGGGGCGGGGATGGTTCAGGTGGTAATGCAAGCAATGGGGAGCAATGGGGAGCGGCGGATGAAACTTCGCTCACTGCCTGCCGCTCACCTCCTGCTGTGAGGCACAGTTCCTAACGGTTCCCAATCCCTGGGGGTTGGGGACCCCTGGTCTAGAAGACCATTATAAATGAAATATCTGTGTTCATAGCATATTAATCATGTTGTATAAACTGGATTGAACGACTGGTTTGTTGAGAAAAAGAATTAGGTTCTGATGGTATTACAATAAGAGACTCTGGATTTCCACATTTCCTCTTTGCCAATTATATTCACCCGAACTGAATTTTCTGAATTCCTCCTCTTCTGCTTGTTTCTGGAACCAGAAGGCATAGGAATGCTTTAAAAAGGGGGGAGAGAGTAAGAGAGACAGAGAGATCATTCCAAAAGAAACTCCGACTTTACCTACTCTTTCTGTGACTTGCAGCCCTCTCAGTGGTTTTAAGGGGGGTAAAAGTTCACTGGCTACATGAAGAAACAAAACTGGAAATTAAAGTGAGAGCAGAAAACAATTATTATTGCTCATAGTTTCCTTACATCCAAATAATTATTTCCGTATTTGTCCTAACAGTCATAAAAAACCAAGATACTTTATTTCCATAGGAAGGTTCCCTTCATACCCCTTTCTAAACAAGTCCCCCAAAAGAGGAGGGTGCAGATATTTTATCTCATCCTTTCTTCCTCTACTGTGTTCATTGCTTGACTTGTGTCTTCCTGATAGCAAGGCAGCTGCTGTAATGCCAGGCATCAGTTGAAACAGATTCAGCTGCCGTGTTCCTTTTTCATCTTTCTGTTGCCGAGACCTTGGACATGATGCCTGGCGATTTAACAGCCATGATGCTATCATGAAGACAAAAGTGATACAGAAGACAGGGGGACAGGAAAAAACAAGGAGCCTGCTCCTTGATGACATCATGGAGCCACTGTACCAGCCCTGACTGCTAACCCAAGATTTCTTGTTGCGTAGGATGAGCCATTATTAGTCATATTTTCTGTCACTTACAGGTGATTACAGTCCTTAATTGGTACAACCTTAGTCTTCTAAGTGTCTTTCAAATGGTGTTATCAAGACATAGAAAATGTTGTATCCTTTCTCATTTATGTCTGTTTTGAGTAGATGTTGTAATAATAAATATAGAGATAAATGCTATAATTAGTTAGGTTGATATTGTATATCAAGCATAACTCTATCAATACCTTGTTTTTGAGTTAAAAACCACCCTTATGTGCCCTTCTGTCTAGAGACGCTATGGACTGAATGTTTGTGTCTCTTCAAAAGTCATATGTTAAAGCCTAATCCCCAGTGTGATGGTATTAGGAGGTGGAGACTTTGAGAAGATCATGAGGGGTGGAACCCTTAAGAATGAGATTAGTGCCCTTATAAGAAGGGCCACATAAATGGTTTCTGTCTTGGCCATGTAAAGATACAGGGAGAAGGTAGTTGTCTACAAGCCAGGAAGCAGGCTCTCACCAGAAATGAGATCTTTTAGCAACTTGATCTTAGACTTTTTAGCTTCCAGAACTGTGAGAAAAAAAAATGTTTGTTGTTTAAGCCACCAGTCTATGGTATTTTTGCTATAGCCTCCCAAACTGACTAAGACAAGAGATAACTATTATACTGATTCAAAGTAACCATTCCCTTGTTTCATAGCTCTAGACCCTATGTATATATCTTTAAATTATAGTTTAGTTTTGTTCTTTTGTTTTGAACTTCATAAATTCTGTGACTCAACATTGTTTGTGAGATTGATCCATGTGAACACATACAACATTCCACATAAATATAGTATTCAGCTGGAAGTTTTGCTGTATAGTATTCCACCTAGCATGCAGCTTTCATTTATTTCCATTTCTATACAATAATTTCCTGTAGCATGTAGCAGTAGTTCATTTACTTATATTTCTATACAGTATTCCACATAGTGTGTAGCTGTAGTTCATTTATTTACATTTCTATTCACTATTCCAGGTAGCACGTAACTGTAGTTCATTTGTTTTCTTTGCTGTAGATTATTTCATGTGTGAGCTTTCAAAAATTTTTTCTGCTTTCAGTGGGCATCTTGTTTGTTGCCAGTTTAGAGCTATTATGAATAATACTGCTAAGAAGATTCTTTTATTTATTTCCTGGTGCTCAGTGTGTAAGGGTTACTCTGGGACATATACCTAGAACTGGAGTTGTTAGGTCACAGGGATACGTATTTCCAGTTTTACTAGAAAATGCCAAACTGTTTTCCCAAGTGGCTATTGTACTCTTCCACCCATTTCCTCTGATAATTCACATTGTTTCACATTTTATTCTTTTACTCTTCCATATTTAAATTTGTTTTACAATGAGTGTGTATGCTATTTACTATCAGAAAAGGGTCTTTTCCCTACTAATTTTCCAAAAAGTCTATCCTTATGAAGGGAATAAACATTATTATATTGTCCATTTAAGTATACACACACACACACACACACACACACACACATATATAAAATGAGATTTTAATCCTTTGAAACTGATGTGATAGATCTTACTGACAGTTAACTATGACTTTATATTTATAGCTGTTGGCAAAACAAATGGAAAACAAATAACCTCCCCATTCCCAAGTTAAATGATCGCTTTGTGTACCTGATACCATGTTCACATGAAATACAGAATATTTACCAGGAAGTCCCAGATAAATAAGACAAGGAGAAAGTTGTGAATTCCATTATCTGATTTGGGGATAGTAAAGAAATTTACTTCCCATTTTTTTTTCTGTAATAGAACTGCTTATGTGGCAACTGTGGAGAGTTCTTGAATTGTAAGATAAATGACTGTGATTTTTATAGAGTGTTGGTATTTAAACAGAAGCATGAACTGTCACAGGCTTGAGAAAATAAAGGTCTTGTTCTCTCTGGAGATCACTGTCTCATTTTGGGAAATGATCTCTTTCTGAAATCTGCCCTGCGTTCCTGATGCTCTGGCTGTACTGAGAGAACAGTTAGGTCCTAGGAACCTTGACGGCAGTAAAAACAATTTGCATCAAAGAGGCACAACACAAATAGGGAACAATATTTTGCCTGGGAAAATATCTCCTTACCTTGTGATCTAATTCACATAACAAATACATTGATTTAGATGTGCTTAATTATGACATGAAATAGAACTTTCCTTTAAGTGTTCTCTTACTGCATTTCAAGTGCTTAAAACTTGTTTTACATACCTCTATCCTGTAGGCCAGGGGATTACATTTTTAAAATTACATATCTTATCAGGTAAATTTTTATACCAAACTCTCAATAAATATATATATTTATACATTAGTTACTTATACTATTGAACTAATATTATTAAGAGTATAAAACATACATGAAATAGAAATTTCAAAAGATTTAAAAATGCTGAAATAAATATTAATTAAAAGGTTTTCTTCCTTTAATACTATTAAATACTACTGTGCTAGTCACAAAAATTAGCCAAAACTGAAACAGTATAACTGAACATGCCTTAAAATAAAATCTCTGTTTTGCTCTTTATGATATAGTAACTTAAGGCCTGGTTCTAGGTGATGCTTATTTTGATACTAGATTTTAAGGCAATTACAGCTGAAAAAATTATTTCACAAATATACATAGATCTAAATGGGTCTGTTTAGCAAATAATAAAACATTTTTCAATCTCACCCCCAATTTTCCAAAGCATTTGTTGAAAATAGGGTGATTAACTATAAATTTTGCCTAATGTTAAACACAATAGATACTACATTTTGATAGTATTAACTAGTAAATTCATGGTCTATTGAAAATCTTTATTTGAATGTTCTTAAAACAGATTAGAAAGGCCCATTTTCAAGTTTTTTCAGTTGTACAAATATGAAAGTTTTTAATTGACTTATTTATATTATTTTCAATGACAGAGATCCCCTAAAGTTGGAAATATTTTTAAACATCAATTTAAAATTCTCTTTTCACAGCAAGAATTTTCTTAAAAAACAGATATTTTGTGATGTTAAAAATATCATCCTCATTTTAAAAGTACAGATTAGGTATGCTAATTTTTTTCAGGGTTGCATTTTTAGGGTAACATTACTTATGACTATTTTTCATCAGATTTAAAGGTTGGAAAAGTTGACACACTTGTCTTTTGTAAAAGAAAAATACCCAACTCATCCTTTAAATGACAGCTCTTTTAAGTGCTTTGCTGTGAGATAGCCAGTGAATCTCTGGATGCTCCAAAAGATTTATACATATTCACTCCCCATGCCATTAAATATTATAAGTATTCCTCCATATTTTAAAAACTCTCATTTGGTGATACAAAGCTGGGGCCACAACCTAAAGCAAGGGCCCCACTATTGCCCAGTTTCAAGGTTTACTATTCATATTTTATACAGGCGATTGGAGTTATGCAACAGGAGCCCTAATTGACATCTTGTAGCAGTTTATTCATTTTATTTTCTTCAATCCTTTGCTGTAATAGCTTGCCTGTAAATGATGCAATGAATGAATTTCACGAGGCTGTCTCTGAGTTCTTAATGCAGATTCCCTTCTCTGTTCCAGTCACAGGCAACTATCTTTAGTGGCTCACAAAAAAGGAGTTCATTGTACATTTCATCACTGAAACAGCACATAGCAAATATCATAAGCTGAGACATATCATAATCCATAGTTTCATGCAGAAGAACAAGTCTCCCACAGTGTGTGATTTGTGACTTGTTTCCTCCAGCCTTTGGCAATATTTTCTCTCTCTCAGCAATATTTGTTGGGAAAAAAAAGGCTTTAGATTGTTTCTGTTGTTTTCAGTGCACCATTGCAGTCCATTTTTACTACTGCAAGAAGGAGAGTTTCCTCATTGGAACATGACACTTGGTCTTCACAGTGAAAACCTTAAGAGACTGCCAAACACTTGCCATAAGGTTTAATAGAGAAATTTGATAAAATGCTACACTGCATATGACATGACTTAGAACATGGCGATTTTAAAGGATGTTTATGTCTTGGTGGTTCATTTGTTGTATGTTGCTAATGTGACAGCTTCATATGATCACTAATATCTTAAGGCACAGAATGCACTTAGATTGAGATTAATTTATTATCAAATATATATATACACACACATACATATATATACACATACATATTCCAAGTACTCTTCTTGATCATTTTTGAATTATCAGATGGTAATTGCTTCTAAGGTATGATGACGATCTTGTATAAGGAGTGTGAGATGTCATCGCTACTGTTTAAATACTTGCTTGAGCTTGGATGAGTAATATTAGCTACAATCTGTAGTTTCTTTGCAAGAATCTTTTAAAGACATCTGTCCGTATTGTGTGAGTTATCTTCCTTTAGTTTCGTTAATACTAAATGATGTAATTATGAATTCACTTAACTGAGCCCAAGCAAACTGAGCCCTGCGATTAGATGCAATACAATCAAAGAGAAGAGATGCTGAAAATATTACCACCCTCTAAGTCTAAAAAATCTCTTCCTTTTCTTTGTTCTGTCCTTAATGATTATATATCTTTAGTACCTTATTCACTTTCAGTAGGAAATGGGAGTTACTCATTTAGCTGGTCAGTAAATTGTTTTCAGAATCTTGAAGGTGTAATACTACTCTTCTAGTAAGTTTTTAACTTAGCATTTCCTTCCAAAGAATTTAAACATACAGCCCTTCTAATCTTAGAATTTTATGATTGATCATATGTCTATTTCTCTATTTTTTAAGATAGTCTTCCTGATTATATAGTTAATACCTATCAATTTAAAGACACAGCCCTTGTAATCTTAGAATTTTATGATTGATCATACGTCTATTTCTCTATTTTTTAAGATATTCTTCCTGATTATATAGTTAATACCTATCATTATAGAAAAATTGAAGTCTAAAGAAAAGTGTAAAGAAGGAAACTTAAAAGGCCCATAAATCTGACCACATGGAGAGAAACTCTATGGTGATTTTTGTGAATAAACTCTTGGATATGAAGCTATGCACATACATATGTGTCAACAGCTATTCACATAGATATACTTGTAATATCTATTTACGTTTAGAAACATATTAAAATGAGAATCATACTGCACTTACTGTTGCGTAGCTGTTTCTTAAAGCATTGTACACATCTAGTAGTAAGATTTTCTATAGGTTATTCTTCTCCCTATAAGTCTGTCCCCACATATAATTTTTAAGCCACTGTCTTCAGTCTTGCTGTTTTGTATGAGTGCAAATCAAGTCACTAGATTTCACAAGAATCTAGCTTCATTTTGTGGCCAGGCCATCATTTACAGAAAGGCATGCAGAGGGCATGCCATGACAAATTAACTATGGATTCTTTTTCATCAAAACACAAGAGAAACATTCTTTTGACCTTTGTACATTCTTATGATATGGGGATATCTATTCATGATTATGAAAGGTCTTATAACTCAGTAAAATATTTTTAATATGGATACCTTGAGAGAAATTGGGTCGATGTTTTAGGGGACTGAGGCAATGGTTCCTTTCTCAGCGAACTGAGAAAAGTTTTAGAGTTATTTCCTAAAGTCATTGCACAAAAAGTCTTAGAATGACATGAGACAAAGCTCTACATGCCTTAGTAAATAACAAGAACAAGTGGCAGTCAGAAGGGAAAGTATTTACTGGCATGTGTAATGACAAGAAATGAACTAATTGTAATAGTGCGGGCTCAGTTATATTGATCGATAGATTCATGTCAGGCTGTCCCAGAGATTTGATTTTTAGATTGAAAAAGTTACCTCCATTATACATGTAAAATATATCTCTATTTCCAAACCCAATTCATTTTGTAAAAGGAGTAGAGACAAATGGTCGGATGAAGAACAGTCCTTCTGTGGAAACTGAGTTAAATGAGGGTAGAATTAGGAAACGGCAGTTGAAGGAGAATCTTCTTTCTAGGACTAAAGAACTTGATTATTTTTTAATAATCACTTACCATATAAAAGTATGTTGTTTCTACCTGCAAAACGGAAGGTCTGATATTTTCCAATTGCAAACATAAACAGGCACTAAAAATTTAAGTAATGACTTTAAAATAGCATATAAATACAGAGTGCTAATTAATTGCTAATGGTATGCTTATGTTTTGAATATGTGCTTCTTGATGGAATGGCATGAAACAACTATATTCTTTTTCAGTATGATAATTTAGAACAGAAACAAGAAGAATAACATTCCTCGTTTAACTTGTTGGAGAATTTGAACTAGACTAGGTTTGCATTACTTTATAGTATTAATCAATGCCAAGAAACCTATAGCAACTTGGGGAAACCCAATTCTTCCCAATTTGGATGACCTTTCCTTCAATCATAAACTGGTCACTTAAAACCCTTGTCCTTGAGTGGTTAACTAACAATGAGGCACTGATGGCAAAGTGTCATAAAACTGTTACTTGAAATATTTGTATCCAAGGTCAAAAGCCTTACTCACATAAAATATATTAAAACAGTCAATGACTGTTTATAGCAATAAGTACCTTTGCATTGCCAGAAAACTAGAAAAATGAAGATGTTTGAACATGATTACAATGTGAAATTTGATGAGATGATGGAGGAGGGTGAAATATCTTTTAAATCCTCCCATAGGAAAATTTTAAGTAAAACATAGCTCTTTTGCTTCACCTTTCATCTCTTTTTATTTTTTTCTCTTTAGCTTTACCCTTTTCTTTAAAAAAATTTTTTTTAATTTGGTAAATTAGATATGTTACCATTTGTAAATTGAAGTTGTACAACATTATATTGATACATTTATATATTGTAATTGCCACTTTATTAAGCAGAGTGAGGACTGCCATCCCTACCTTCTACCCTGCCAAAAGTTCAGGACCAGAGTGAGGGTCCCTAATGAAATCCCTCCACCTGGAAGAGCCTCCACTGAGAGCAACTTCTCTAATGCATTTCCCCTGAATCTCTATAACAGCAGTAATCTTTTCATAGCAATAAGACGTATTCCATATTGAATTAAGGACTGTTCTGACAAAGTCACATACTTTTTCCTCTCTGTTAAATACTTTACATGAGCAATTATCTCACAAAAATAAGTCAAACATTACCCATGTTGGTGGGGTCTGCATGCTTGAAAATACATATGTGACAAAGATGGAGAACATTTCACTTACTAGGTTCCTTGGCAGTTGACTGACTTGTACCAAGTGGAAGAATAAGTATAAGCAAATGGTTACCACACTGTATTCTTAAGGGGTGGTCACTGCTAACTCTAGTTTTCATGCAAATTTGGCGCAATGCTTAATTGCTTGTGACGATCTTGGAAAGACTGAGCATGAGTTCTGGAAAGATTATAAAAATATGCCTCTTGTTGATAGCAAAAGCAGGGATATCTGGGTAAAGAGACATGTTATATTTGGAAATGGGGTTCAATAGGTTAAATGATGTAAAACCCACCTACTTCTTTTCAGTTTAATCTTAGGGAGCTCTCTGCATTGCTCCCTCCTACTTTTGATGTCAGTTCATAATTTCTGGGATTTCTGGAGAACTTTGAAGCCTGGTGTTTTGGTGGGTAAGGAGAAGCCAAGTATCACAGATATAAGACAAGTGAGTCAGGGCTGGGGGTGAATGAACTTGGGACCTGCAGCAGTAGGAGAAAACTTCTGGTTTCTTTTTCTGGACCCTTACAGATCATTCTATTTCTTTTCAGTTTCTCCATCTGCTGACATTTTGGAAACCAAAGCCAAGAGCAATATATCACATAAGCAGCTCTAGGCATAAGGCTGTTTCAAACCAAAATTGACTTTTAAAAAATCTTTAATCAAGTAGAAATGTCATGTTGTGAATACTTCCGGGGAGTAAATTTACCACTGCTTTAAGATTAGCCCGTCCTAGGTATTGTGTGGTAGTTTGGTTTCATTTTGCTTCTTGGTCAAAACAAAACAGCCCTGCATGTAATTTATAACCAAAATGAAGCAGAGAACAGAGCAGACATTCATTGTAAGTTCTTTTATTAAAACTCTTAATGTTTGGGTCCAGATCTGTAATCAGATCTTACATGTGGAGTTTGCCATTACATTGAAGAGGAGAAAGTAAAAGCTTTGAAAAACAAATGAAGCAAGAAGGAAAATGTAAGATGCCATTATTTTCCCTCCATAAAAAAGCTGTAGTAAAGATGGAACTGATTTTGGATGAAAGCTAAGAGGAAAGGCTCCTTGGGTTATTCCATGTTTGTCCTCTTGAGTTCTTCAGCTTCCACATCATGCAGAGGTGAATGTTTCCCCTAGATTGGTCTGCTCTCTCGCTATCACCTGCAGTGACCTCTCTGTAGGCATTTCCTAGCAGTTAATGACTGGCTAGTTTAAGGGGCCTGGGCTTTGCCTCAGGCTCTTAACTAGCATCTCATTAACTGGCAGGAAATGTGTTTCCTTTCCGTTGCTTACTTTTTTAAATTCTTAATAGAACAGAAGGTGCCTTGACTGTGGTAGACTACTTATACCTTCAGCGTCTCATTTGTAAATAACCTTGTTATGAGTAATAGGAAGTGATCCAGCTGGTTGTAAAAAGACACACGTTTAATGGGCAACTCCTGGTGGACTAATGGATTTGCTGGAAAAAACATCACACCTGCAGGACACATTGCTCCGTTTTTTGTTCCAAACATAATGAGACTGTGTTCAAGCAGGGATGCACATGAACCTCTCTGGGAGTTATAAACCTTGAAATATACAAGAGAAAACATTTAAAAAACAGGTCTAGCTCATTTGTCTCCCTGGAGACTATCTGAGCATTCTTCTTGCCTAAGGTTCAGTAATTTCCAGGAACAAGGTAGAGGCACTTTTCTCTACAATGTAATGCCCCTTTAACATTTTACACCCGGACCATACAACTTTTGAATATACTCTGGAAGTGTGGCCACTGTTGCCTTCATTGGCCATTCCCACTCTGCCTTTTTCTGACACTGGAATTGTATATCTAATACACCAGTGCATGGCATTTACTTCGTCATTTGATTCCTGCTTAACTTGGTGGCCTATTGTTTCATGCTGATTTAGTGTCGTTGAACAAACATTTCTGGGGCACTCACCACAGTTCCAGGTTTATTCCAGAAACATCTAATACCCACTGGACCAAGTACAATGTCAGCCTTACCATGTTATCCCCTGAACATAGCTTGGTGCCTGGCTTTGGCTCCTGTAGCTAAGGTTACACACTCTGCTATCAGAATGACAGCATCTCTAGCTCAGTGACTTGAGCAAGTTGCTGAACCTTTGTGTGCTTCAGTTTCCTCATTTGTAAATTTTGGAAATTTCACAATTGTTTAAATGTCTGACTTAACCAAGTCATAGTAGGTGACAAAGGCAGACCTGGCCTTCTGACACTTGATACCAGGGTTTCTCAACCTCAGCACAATGACATCCTCGGCCAGATAATTCTTGGTTCTGGAGGGTTTTCCTGTGCATTGCGGCAGCATCCTTTTCCTCTGCCCACTAGATTTCAGGAGCACCCTCCTCCGAAGTCGTGGCAAACAAATATGTTTCCAGGTATTACTGGATGTCTAGAAATGAAAATCACCTTGAGAGCTCCTATTTTATTTGGTACTCATTTAAATACACCACAGCTGTATGTTCTTGCATTAGTTTGCTAAGGCTGCTGTAACACAGTGCCACAGACTGGGTGGCTTAAACAATAGCATTTTGTTGTCTCACGGTTCTAGGGTCTAGAAGTCCAAAATCAAAGTGTCGGCAGGGTTGGTTCCTCCTGAGGGTGGGGGGGGGGGGGGG
>NW_006786195.1:85643-91961 GCF_000442215.2 Lipotes vexillifer
AGAAAAAAAATAAATAAATAAAAAAAAATAAAAAGGATGGGACCTGCGCCACTGGGAGGGAGCTGTGAAGGAGGAAAATCTTCCACAGGCTAGGAAGCTCCCTCACTGGCAGAGACAGGGGGGGGGGGGGGGGGGGGAGATTTGTTCCCGGCCTTCCTCCTTAGCTTATAGATGTCCTTCTCTGTATGTCTTTTCACATTGTCTTCACTCTATATGTACCTCTGTGTCCGAATTTCCCCTTTTGATGAGGACACCAATCAGGTTAGAGCCATCCTAAAGACCTCATTTTAATTTTACCACCTCTGTAAAGATCCTATATTCAAATAAGATCACTTTATTTGAAGTGACTGGGGGTTGGGACTTTAACATGGGAACTGGTTGTGGGGGGACACTATTCAAGCCACAATAGTTCTCAAAAAGTGTATTTAAAAACATTCTCAAGTCATTTACTTACCAGCAGTAACCCATAACCCTCGTCTCTTTCCAAAGAGATACTATGTGGCTAGGATAAGTGGGTATTATACTTGACACACAAATAACTCAATGGTACATTCGAATGAATGCACAAAGCAAACGACTTCTTAAAATGTAGTAAGACTGAAACAACTAAAAGTCAATATAAATAATATAAAGCAAGTATATATGAGAGTAGTTAAGTTGATAAGCAGGGAGGATAATTATGCTAAAAGTTTCAGGTTAGAAAAAGCTATAATTACCTTTAAAGGAGACTATAGATTTGCCAATGTGTAGAGTAGTGCTAAAAGACACAACCACAATTCTATTTCTAATTCACTCAGCCATTTTGAAATGAAAGGTAATGGATAAAGCATATCACAGGGGCATACATTCTACAATTTTTAGTAGACTTTAAAGAGCTCTTATACTTGAGTGGAAGTCAGTGATATGAAAGCTTCCCTGGAGTTTTATATCATGGAAAAGAATGGAGTTAAGCCAAAGAACATCCTGCCAAGACGGGGTATGTGTTCGATGTGAAGCACAGAACCAAAAAAAAAGGGGTGGGATAGAAACTGAAAGAGGTCTAATCAGTGCTTACATGAAGCAAAAAGTGGATTTTATGACCCTCTAGAGATCCTTGAAAATCAACTTGGATTCTAAAGAGGTGGTGGCCATATCACATCAGTACACAGTTTTATACTGTGGCTTTACACTGTTTATATGATTGTGTTGCCTCACTGATTTATAAAAATGTGCCAAGATTATGACACTGGGGGAATATCACACATACCCTGACTTTGATTTAGACTTGCGTTAATAGCCTCTTCAAGAAAATATGCTGAATGATATGGGACTTGGAGGAGTCTTTGTCTTGTTCTTTTTAAGGTTGTTTCTATTGGTTCACCTAATTGTCATTCAAGGATCAAATCTTTTGCTCCTGGTTCCACCTTCACCCTTTTGCCAAAAATGTTTTTATATATCTAAAGTGTTACTTAATTGTGAAGGCTTAGAATGTCTAGTATAAGCAGCACCTTTGAGCACCATAGAGCTATAACTTAAATCTACCTTAATGTGCCCAAATATTTTTAAAATGAAAATCTTTTATACTGCATCAAATATAAAGCAGCACTCAAATTCCTCCATGTTTCATACTTGTTTTTAATAATATGCTGGTGCACAATTATCCTTCCATGGAGTTTCTGGATCTTTCCCAAGTCTAACCTTGTCTGATCCCTTTGTGTACTTTTGAGATATCACTATTTCCTCTATGAGGTTGACCAGGATTACCTACATAAGGAATACTGTAGTGTACAAATGGTAATAAACTTCCTCTAGAGCACCATTTTCATTTTTTCATGATTGATCTCTGTATCTGTGTGGTTTGCTTGAAACACTGATAAACCTACCTGATTTCCTGCTCTTGGCTCTGCCTCCTGGAAGCTAGTTTTACCTCTTCCTCTCCAGCAGGGAACTTCTTTGGAAGCATAGAGCATGGAAGAACTTTGGTTCAGCCTGGAGTCTATGACATTTGTGTCCTGACCTTCTGATCCAAGTTCCTATTAGGCTCTGCCTATCATAAAATTTGGGCAGTCCTGGCCAGACACCATAAATGACTTACCTGTTCCTTCCTAAGAAACAAAAAGGCTCATAAAAACAGAACATTGCATCATCATCTATATATATTAATGTGAAATTGAAAGTTATTGCAAAAAAGATATTAAGTTCATCAAGAGTTATTCAGTAATTTTAAGTTAAACATCTGCCTTAGTCAGTTTGGGCTGCTATAACAAAAATACCATAGACTGGATGGCTTAAAGAGCAAACATGTATTTCTCACAGTTCTGGAGACTGGAAGTCTGAGATCAAGGTGCTGACAAGGTCAGGTTCTTGATATATCTTCACATGGCAGAGAAAGGGCACTGGTCTCTTCCTCTTCTTATAAGGACACTAATTCCATCATGGGGGCTCCATCCTCATGACCTTATCTAAGCCTCATTACCTCCCAGAGACCCCAACTTCAAATACCATTACACTGGGGATGAGGGCTTTAACATATGTACTTTGTGGGGACAGAAACATCAGTCCACAGCAAAAATCTTGAAAGTTGCATTGTACCCTCAGTTTACTGGCCATGACAATGCTCAGTGAGACACATTTCCAGTTTGATGGATTGCCTGTCTATCCTTTGCTCCTGTAGAGTCCTAAACCTGAGAGAGAAACTGGCTTCCTGAAGGTCTAATCTAATCCAGCCTTGTTTCATTTGGCCATAAAATTTGGGGGAAAACATTAATTTTCAATGTTTGGAAAATAAGAGATCTCTCATATAGATCCAAATACTAATCTTCTTTTGAAAAATTAGTAAGGAGTAAAAGTTAATTACAAATTAATTGGTAACAATGCTAGGCTGTTACCCTCTCACGCCAGAGTTGCCCGAGTCCTTTATGGACTTGCTTTTCATGACTTGTCACAGGTCCACTTTTACTCATTTACTTTTCCTTCCCGGTTGACATGGCATGAAGTTCCCCAACAGAGGGAATACCTCTTGGTAAAAGTTACCACCTGGATTTAATTTTAATTGCACTTTTTTCATGTCCAAAGATATTAAATAAGTATATTTTAATGTTTTCTTATGTTTCCTATAATTAAACCATCTCTTAATATTAAATTGATCCTACATCTTTCCTTTCTGATCTCCTATCATTGAACCTTTTAGTATGCTTTTCTAGTTGTAAAATTCCAGTGTAATATTATTGGACATTTCTTACATTTTTTTTTTTTTCGTGGTATGCCGGCCTCTCACTGTTGTGGCCTCTCCCGTTGCGGAGCACAGGCTCCGGACGCACAGACTCAGCGGCCATGGCTCATGGGCCCAGCCGCTCCGCGGCATGTGGGATCTTTCCGGACCGGGGCACGAACCCGTGTCCCCTGCATCGGCAGGTGGATTCTTATCCACTGCGCCACCAGGGAAGTCCCTATTTCTTACATTTTTTAAAAAGTTCCTTATCTTGTAATGAAATGGGAATATCAAATTTCTTTCTACCCTTTCTTAGGCAAATACAAAGATCTAGTCTGTTTCAAGATAGTCATTCATATACCTTCAGAATTTCAGATTCAGAACTATAAGGCACTGGACATTTCTAGGTTTGTACTTATAATTGTAGCCCATAATCCATACCTTTATGCCAAGGGAAAATTTTATTTCCATTTAAATTATGATCTCAAATATTGCAAGGTAAACTCTTTACCTGTAATACATGTATAGTAATAATAAACAAATAGCAGTGAAGTACCAGGGTAGAAAAAAGACTGGTCTTTGGTAAAGAATAATTGGAAATATGAAAAGGAATATAGTGTCTGATCCTCCAGTTGCTCCTGCTGTATTTGATTTAACACTGGAAAAACGTAGGCAAAACACATCTTAACCAGCCTGGCCTAACCCACATTGATTAATAATGAAATAAATGTTACCTAATATATTTTGATCAAGTCATTTTCAGAGGAAAATATGCCACATCATATTTTCCTAATAGTAGCCATAATCAGATTTTCTCTTTTCCTAAGGAACCCTTTGAAACTGAGGTCTTCAGAAGCGACGGCAGTGGGGCAGAGGGGCGTGGTGCCAGCCGAGAGATGGCGCCCTCCTGGCCCACTCTTCCAGGAGTGCAGAGGAGCTGGGTCATTGGCACACCACCATGCCCTCCCGATGTTGTTGCCACGACTGCTAGCTTCCCCAAACAAATCATTTTATTTCCACTGCTCACTGTAACAAACTAGAATTTCAAACAACAGTCATCAGGACCCCTTTCATCCCTGAGGCTTTTCTGGGGCAAAGAGGCAGTGCTTCCCACCATGACTGAGGTCTCTGCTCTGATGTCCCCATTGCTGGGTGAAACTCTGCAAACTTGTGGAAAAGAGAACAGTGGTGGTTTCTTCTGTGTGTGTGTGTGTTTGTGTGTACTTCATTTCCAATAGAAATACTTGTCAGATGTTGCCTTGAATGTGGCCCTGGAAACACTGCAGATGGATGACAGTGAAACAAAGAAATAGGAGCTTTCATTTTACATTAATCATTGTGTTAATTGGGGATCAGGTGGTGTGTTTCCGGAAGTAAGCAAAGGGAAAATAGTATTTATAGAAGCTGTCCATGTACAACGTGCACACTGTAGCTTTGACCTGGTGTGAAAAGAGCAGGCAGCCTGTTTGAAGTAATATTAGAAAATTAAGTGCTTCTTGGGCTAGTAGCTTGTCAAATCTGATGACTTCAGTGTATAATAATAAGGAAAGTAGATTTTTCTTTACTGATGAGTTTCCCCCACCCCATCCTACCCCACCCCGAACAGTCTTCCAACTCTACTGCAAACCTATTTAAGGCTCTGGAATGTCCTTCTTGCTGTTAATTTATTTCCTGAATTCAATCATAATATATATATATTATGATTTTATATATATATATATATATATATATGTATATAAAACAGTTGTTGCTATATGGTTTTTGTTAATTGGAATAAATAGCAATCAAGCTTGTTAAACTTTATCTTAATACATGCATTTAACTCAATGTTATTTCTATATGGAGCTGGCCCAGTACTTATATTGCTTAGTTGTCCCAGAGCCTGGGATGAATGCTTTGGCCTCAGTAATTATTGTCTACACTGTCTGAATTTGTTATATAATTACTTGATATTCTGCTTCATCTTGACTGTTTAGACTTGGCCTTCGAGCACTTGGCATCTTGTTCACGGGAAGGAATTTACAAACGCATTCCTCGGCTGATAAATGTAATAGCACACGATGGTGTGAATCCTAATTAGAGAATCACACATCTCTAGTACATTAGGGTCAAGAGCTTTTGAGTATCAGAGTAGTGTGTTTATCTCATTAGTATATGCAGCTTTGGAATTGATTATTGCAATAATAACAGTTGGGTTTTTTTTTAATTAGGGTAATTAAAATTTGTAGTGTTTCCTTTTTATGTTGGGTAAACGTTAGTTGTGTGTGTTTTGTTTTGTTTTGTTTCTTTTAATTGTAAGTTGGTTTAAAATCAGTCTTTACGGTTTTGGTTTTCTAAAATCTGTGGCTCTTTGTAAATAGGCAGTTTTGTAGGAAAGGCCAGAATGCTTAACACAGATGTGACATAGTAGGAAGAGAGAAGTCAAAGCCTATGTTAAGTGGGAAATAAGCTCTGATATAAACAGCTCTTTACCTCTGAGGATTGTCTTGAAAATGTCTTTCTTTTTCCTTAAGTGTGCTTATACTGCCCTTGATTTCTCTATCAACACTTTTTCCCCTGAGATCTGTAAGATTAAGGCAGGAAATTATCTGACTAAAATGATTTTTATATGGATTTACCTTGTGGTAGAGAGATACATCTGTCTCTGTGTCTCTCTCTCTACTTATCATCTATCAACAGATATTTGATAAACATGTACTACATTCAATGATATGCTGGATACTATGGAGGAAAACAAAGGTTTTCTAGACAGCATTTCTTAGATTCACTAGTTTACAATCTGATGGTGGAAGATCTGGGACTATCTGGAGGTGGGTGAGGGGTGTGGATAATAAACGCATCCAGGTGACTTGTTAAAATAACTTTGAGCAACAAAATAAATAATGACAGTATTATTCTGATCCTAAGAATAGGTACCTGAGACACTATACTCATATCAATAAATTATTGAATAAATAGGAGAGAGGGACAAATTCTCCTTATAGAAGAATTCCAAATAATGTATGTAAACAATCCCTTTCCAGGAGGTGGAGCTTAATTCCTCTCCCTTTGAATGTGGGCTGGACTTAGTGACTAGCTTCCAAAGAATAGAGTATGGACAGGGAAAATGGTGACTTTACAGTAGGGAA
>NW_006786195.1:91977-93580 GCF_000442215.2 Lipotes vexillifer
GAAGGGAAAGCTGGAAGACCCCACCTTAACCAAGGGATCGAGGTTTACATCACCAGTAATAAGTCATGTTGATATGGACTCCTGGTATCTTATGATGAGAAGGTGTCTTAGCTTGGGCTGCTATAACAAATTATCATAGACTCAGTGGCTTAAAAAACAAACATTTATTTTTCACAGTTCTGGAGGCTGGGTAGTTCAAGATCAAGGTGACAACAGGTTTGCTGTTTGGTGAGGGTCCTCTTCTTGGTTTGCAGATGGTGGTCTTCTTGAGGTGTTCTCACATGGCCGAGAGAGAGATTATCTCTCTCATGTCTCTTCTTTAAAACTTTATTTTTTTAGAGCAGTTTTAGATTCACAGCAAAATTGAAAGGAAGGTACAGATATTTCCCTTATATCCCCTACCCTCCCACATACATAACCACCATCATTATCAACATCCCCCACAAGAGTTGTACATTTGTTAACAATTGAACCTATATTAACACATCATTGTCACCCAAAGTCCATAGTTTACATTTGGGTTCACTCTTGGTGTTGTACATTCTGTGGGTTTGGACAAATAATGACATGTGTCTACCATGGTATCATAAATAATAGTTTCACTGCCCTGAAAATTTTCTGTATCTCCTGACTCTTTCTATAAGGGCACTAATCCCATTATGAGGGCTCCACCCCCATGACCTAACTACCTTCCAAAGACCCCACCTCGAAATATCATCATATTGGGGGTTGGGCTTCTACATATGAGTTTTCAGAAGACAAAAACATTTAGTTCACAGCAAAAGGCCACCTTACCTCTGTGCTATTTTTCTCGCTCTTTCACTCTAATCCTGAAAAAGCAATGGACAAATCCAAATTGAAGGACATCCTATCCTATAAAATACCTGGCCAGTACTCTTTAAGACTCTCAACATCATAAAAAGCAAGAAAGACTGAGAAATTGTCACAGTTCGGAGGAGACAAAGGAGACATGACTAGTGCAGCATGGTAATCTCTGTTGGATCCTGGAACAGGGAAAGAACACTAATGGAATAAACTGGTGAAATCTGAATATAGTTTGTAGTTTAATTATTAGTTTTGTACCAATGTTAAATTTTTAACTTTGATAAATGTAACCCTAATTAATATTAGGGAAACTGGGAGAAAGTCTGTATGCTTTTTCTGAACTATCTTTACAAATTTTCCAAAATTCTAAAATTATTTCAAAATAAAATATTTTTTAAAAAAGCATTATCATTGAACAACTATCTATTACTAACCTAGGATGCTAGTTTTAAGAGGAAGGCCGGAGCAACGCAATTGTTAGAGATGGCTTCTGGAAGGAGTGGGCCATATGACAGGCCCCAAGAGGTGGATAGGACTTGAGGCTCAGTCACTGATTCTTGCAAGCCACAAGATTTTGTTCGAAATCTACTTTCTGACCTTTTGAATAAGGCTGGATTCTCATAGACACTGCCTCAGGTAATTCTGATACCAAAGCAAAGTGATTTGTCTTAAATTTGGGAGCCCTGAGACTAATTCCACCCAGGCTGCCTTTTACCCAGACTCCCCATGCATTGCCCAAATTGAAGATTCCTCTGGTCACCAGGACACTTCTTTCCCT
>NW_006786195.1:93590-98908 GCF_000442215.2 Lipotes vexillifer
TTTTCTGAGGCTTTACCTCCCGTTGTCCCTCTGTCCATCTAGTCGACTCTGCTCTCTGAAAGCAGGGTCGCCCACATTCTTAGCTTGATCTCAGAATGTTCCTTTCACCTCGAGGCTTTTACTTAAATGAAGTTTCTTCCAAAAGCAAATCTTTCTCCGGTGTGTTCTCTTCTTTCCTTATTACAGCAGAACAAGTTGATTGGGCAATTAAAAGCAAAACATTCAGGACCATATCATCTTTAGGTCAGCTCTTTCATGATTTTAAAGGAAAAGGTAATTCTTTTTTTTTTTTAATAAATTTATTTATTTATTTATTTTTGGCTGCATTGGGTCTTCATTGCTGCACGTGGGCTTTTCTCTAGTTGTGTCGAGTGGGGGCTACTCTTCATTGCGGTGTACAGGCTTCTCACTGCGGTGACTTCTCCTGTTGCAGAGCACGGGCTCTAGGCAAGCGGGCTTCAGTAGTTGTGGCATGTGGGCTCAGTAGCTGTGGCACACGGGCTTAGTTGCTCCACAGCATGTGAAATCTTCCTGGACCAGGGCTTGAACCCATGTCCCCTGCATTGGCAGGCAGATTCTTAACCACTGCACCACCAGGGAAGTCCAGGAAAAGGTAATTCTTATGTAGCATAATGAAATACAGAATCATGGGAAAATGAGAAAAAAGTGCCTACTTAAAAAAAGGCAATTTATTCATTCATTTGGCTGTGCCAGGTCTTAGTTGCTGCACATGGGATGTTTGTTGCAGCATGTGGGATCTTTTTGTTGTGGTCCCTGATAAGGGATTGAACCCGGGCCGCCTGCATTGAGAGCATGGAGTCTTAACCACTGGACCACCAGGGAAGTCCTGAGTGCCTACCTTTTTGATGAGATTAGATTAACTCTAAAAGCAAAACCTAGAAATGAATAACAATAATAGCAACAAAAAGCTGTACAGACTAATTTCACTTATGAATAAGATACAAAGATGCAAAATAAAATATTAGCAGATGGATGTAGCAGTCTATTACAAGAACAAAACCATAGCCATAAATGCAAACAAATCTCTTTTAAAAAAAAATTTAAGGAATAATTGCCATGTAACATTAGTTTCAGGTGTACAACATAATGAGCCGATATTTGTATATGTTGCAAAAAGATCACCACAGTAAGTATAGTTAATATCCATCACCATTTACAGTTACGTTTTTTTTTCTTCCAATGAGAAGTTGGTTTTTTTTTTTTTTTTTTTTTTTTAGGCAGTTGAGCAGGATATAAATGTCATTTTAATAATAGGAACTGAAAATTTAATAATATGGTATTAAACTGTAAGTATAAGTGAATAATACTGGTCCTAGTTCACTTTATTTCCTACATAATCCTGGCCTATTAATGGAATTTCTATTCAAAGGGATGCTGTATTGCAAGATTTTTTTTTTTTTAAGTAAAGAAGCTTCCAACAGAAACAAAGAAGAAAGGAAGATAAATGTTGAGATACGTATATGGATTCATGTGGGATCTTCCCAGACCGGGGCACGAACCCGTGTCCCCTGCATCGGCAGGCGGACTCTCAACCACTGCACCACCAGGGAAACCCCCGATGAGAACTTTTAAGATTTATTCTCTTAGCAACTTTCAAATATGCAGTACATTATTTCTAACTATAGTGGCCATCCCATTTGACTTATTTATTTTATAACTGGAAGTTTGTAGCTTTTGGTCCTTTTGACTCATTTTGCCCACCCTGCACCCGCTGCCTCTGGCCACCACCAATCTGTTCTCCGTATCTATGAGCTTGATTTTTTATTTCTTTGTTTTTTTAATTCCACATGTAAGTGAGATCATACAGTATTTGTCTTTCTCTGTCTGATTTATTTCACTTAGCATAATGTCCTCACAGTCCATCCATGTTCTTGCAAATGGCAAAATTTCCTTAGTTTTTTATGACTGAATAATATATAGTATATACACACACTCCATTTTCTTTATCCATTCATCCATCAGTGGACACTTAGCTTGTTTCCAGGTCTTGGCTGTTGTAAATAATGCTGCAGTGAACATGGTGAATGTATCTTTTCAAAACTCAAGTTAGAGTTTTTGTTTTCTTTGGATAAATACCCAGAAGTGGAATTGCTGGATTGTAGGGTAGTTCTTTTTTAATTTTTTGAGGAATCTCCATACTCTTTTCTATAGTGGCTGCACCAATTTCCATCCCCACTAACAGTGCACAAGGGTTCCCTTTTCTCCATATGCTCGCCAACACTTGTTATTTCTTGTCTTTTTGAAAATAGCCATTCTAACAGGTACGAGGTGATATCTCATTGTGATTTGCATTTCCCTGGTGATGAGTGATGTTGCAAGTCTTTTCATGTACTTGTTGGCAAGGCTCCTTTCTAATGGCTGCATACTTCATGTCCACTACCATAATTTATTCAACCCTCTTTCTATTGGTGACTATGTGGGTATTCTCTTACTTTAGACTATTACAAGTAATATAGTAGTAAACATTTTTGGACCATCTATCCTAATGCACATATTTCTTTAGGAATGATATTGAGGAGTAGAATTAGTGGTGAAAAGGATATGTGAATAAAAATACAATATCCATTTGATAAATCTCTCCATAAGCTAGGAATGGAAGAAAGCGGTCTTAATTTGATAGAGTATATTAATGGCTAAATAATCATCATAATTAAACCTATATAAACTATGCAAAAATTCTTTGTTGTAAAAAAAAATAAAACTTATAGAAAATATGGAAACAGTACCTGTGTGTTATAAACATTCAACTAATAAGAAATTGCTAGCAATTGGGTTCTATCCTTTTGTATCTGTTACTCATTAAAACATAAATATATAGATGGATGGATATATAGGTAGATAAACTTATATGCATATTAAAATATTATTATATGGCACTATTCTGAAATTTGTTTTAAAATTTTTTATCAACGTGTTAAATTTCTTCTGTATTAGTACAAACGGTTCTACCGCATTTGTTTTTATTAGTTGCATACTCCATAGTATACCATAATTTATTTAATTCTCCCTCTATTTGGGATATCCTGGGTTTTCTCCAAATTTCTTTATTTCAAAAATGTTGTTTTGAACATTGTTGTACATCTCTCCTAGTGTTACATATTCCTTAGGATGGATATAAACAAATAGAAAGGTAAGCAGGAGCTGAGGAAGCCAGGATGAGCTCGTATATAACTTTGAGAAACCTACCTGAGCAGAGAAGGAAAAAGATAAGGCATTATCTAAAAGTGTTCAAAGAGATGTTGTGTCTTTTTGGGGGAAAAAAAAGCTAATATAGGCATAAGGTAACAGCACAAAGTAAGGAAGAACTCACAACGAACGTCTGTAGCCTCATGGGCCCTTCTCGACCCACTCTCATTAGGATTCAGGCTCTTCACTTCCATGAAAACTTCTCTGGCCATGGTCACCAAGGGCCCTTCATGCCATTGGACACTTTTCCTCCGTGACGTTTGGCTTTGTTGGCCACCTCTTTTTTCTTGAAACTTGGGCTAACTTGGACTCCATGAAACAATTTTCCCTGGAGCTGTTTTTTGCTCTCTGACCCCTCCACTTTCTGATTTCTCTTCAGACCCTTTTAACCCCCCTCACATCATTACGAGTGCAGAACACTAGGGTTTTCTTCACTCTCTTCTCACTTGACCTGCTCTTATCATGTGGGCTCCTCTGATCCCTTGGCTCTAAGTAGCACCTAGACTTCAAAATTTAGTTTTAGTGCAAACCTCTCCCTTGAGTTCTAGAACCATTGATATCCCTCTGTTGACTAGACACATGGGAATTTCGGAGAAGCTTCAAACCCAGTAGGTCCAAAACTAAATTCATAAGCTTTATTCTCATTCCCAAATATTTTCCTCCTCTTCAGGGATCAATTATAGGTATTAGTTAATCATCCATTAAAATATCACTTTTATCAAATCTCACATGTAAATGTATCAACCAGGCTCCTCAAGTATCAAGAGACTCAAAATAGTGGTGTATTAAACAAGATACAATATATTGTATATTTAAGGTTGCTTTTCCCCTTGAAAATCATTCTGTGGCTCTAAAACATGCAGTTGTCATGATCTGACTATTTACACATAGAAAACTTATTTTAACTGTATTTTATAAAATTTATGTCAAAATAGACTTTTCTTTATATTTTGCTATTTGGAGCAAAGTTAAGGATTTTATTCTTCTCTCTGGACAAAAGGAAGTTATTAAAATAGTAGGTATTAATTTTAGCACCTTTTTCTGTGTTACTTATTGGTAGGGCATTTGCTGTAGAATACTGAAGAAAAAGAATGCACACATACAGATTATTCAATGGGAAAATCTGATTCAAATCCTCAGTTTCAAAGGGTCCTGTTTACTTGCATCTGTAATAATATACAGTGCCATTAATGAGGACTGCTTCTATTCTTGATTCACCTTAGGTTTTGGGGTGGTGATAAGAAAAAAATGGAAACACATTCCAACTTATAAAAGTCCATGTTTTCCTTTAAATAATGTAGAATATCAGTGAAATCTTAGAAGTGATGGAGTTTTGGTTCAAGTTAAACAGAAAGTTATTTGTGATCATTAACATAAAAATATCATATAATCCCTAAGGCACAGTACTGAACATAGTCCTAGAATGTACGGATCTTAACCTTGGAAGAGATCTCAAAAATGACATGGTTTAAAGGTCATGAACTAGTACCTACAGGCTGAATATGGTCGGCTAACTATGTGTGTCTATGTATGTATTCTGAATGCTTCAAAAATAATGTGAAAGCCATCAGCTGAGGCATGTCATTGGGGGCACATTAACACTCTCGTCTGCTTCCTATCCCATACCTGCTTGAGCCTTTGAAGACATCTGAGTCTGTAACCGCAGCCAGTTCGACTTACCTTCCAATTAAGCACATCTGCCAGGTGGTGATCCAGCCTCTCCTTGAACACTCTCAGGGACGGGGGACAGAGAGCTTATTAAAATTTCAGGGAGGCTTCCTTGTTCGAAAGTTCACTGAAATTGAGCAGCAACTTGATTCCCAGTAACTTCCACCTAATGGTCGAGCTACACAGAACAAGCCTAATGCCTCTTCCACATGACAAAACTTCAGATAATTGATGGGATCTGTCATGTCTTCCCATTTCATTCCAGGGCTTTTCTTCTCAAGGTTAAACACCCTCAATTTCTTTAATGTCCCTCATTTGGCATTCACCATCCTGGTAATCCTCCTTTGAATGAATGTAATTCCATTTGTCAATGACCCTTATAAAATGTGTTTCTGGGAATGAACATAGTGATCTACAGTTGTCTGCCCAGCCCAGGAAAGAGT
>NW_006786195.1:98962-108196 GCF_000442215.2 Lipotes vexillifer
GAGTGGGGCTATTAACACCCGTGTTCTGGGCATTAGCTTCCATTAATAAAATTGAGGACTACATTAGCTATTGTTAAGCAGGTAGCAACAGGGATGAAAATGACGGCTAAAGCGTGAAATGCAGCTTGACCAGGTTCAAAGAAAGGAGGATGCAGTTTAGAAGTGAGTGAATAAGTACTAGAGATACGTCTTAACACTGAGGAAGATCCTCTATTTCAAAGGACATAGGGAATTATATTAGCAAAGGTACATATTTTTAAAATCTGAGAAGAATGAAAAGAAACTAAAATGAATGTATCTGAACTGATAATGATTACTCCTTTTTTCCCCTTCCTGTAATGTGGCAGTCACATGTTTTATAATTTAAAAAATTAAAAATATTATCAACCTATGCACATTACTACTCTATTCTGGTATGTGGTATCTTTATCCCTCATGTTTCTATATACTCTGTTTTATATACATTAAAGTCATGTTCAAATTTGCATACATGTTCATACAACTATATTTTTCTGACATCCAAAATCATCTTTTGAAATTTGGCAAGGGAAATCAGTATTTTTATCTCACTGTAGTAAATAAGAGTTTCCTATATATATTTCTTATTTCACTTCTCCCAATTCCATCTTTTCCACGTTGCCATGGCTGAGTTCCATGGTCATAGCAAATAAAGGTAAGGGCCACAGTGATTCTCAGGCCACTCAGACAGGGAAGTAAATACTTAAGTATTTTTGCTTTAGGGACTTGTAGGTGCTTCAGGAGCAACAACAAAGTTCTCACATTATCCCTTTCAAGCCCCTGTCCCTGTACTTCTTTGAAGCTACAGAACCCCATTTGCATGGACACCTTTCAAGTTTCCGAGAGGACTCCTAACTTTCTGTATTTATAATTTAGCATTCTTTCAAAGGGCCTCACTGTTATATAAACTTCAGGCTCCACAATCTGGATTTACTCTGCCTTCCTCCGCAAACTTCTTTTGCACACCTGGCAGCTTTTTCACTTACTCATGTGTTGGCTTGATGTGGAGGTGTGCCTTGATCTTTGATCCTAAATCCCGTCTCATCATGCAGCCCATTAGAGCGCTTCCCTGCTTCTCCTCAAGGTCCAGGAAGGTGTTTCCTGTCCCTTCTTCTTGCCGGTCTCCTTGCCCAGGGAGCCTTTACCCTTATCCTCAGGCTGATTGGCGTCTGAGGCCAGGACACTCAGGAGTGAATGATGCCTGCCTGCTGGTCCTCAGACTTGTGGGCATGCTCACCGTAATCTCACACCATCATGCCTCACTCACTGCTCTTTGGTTCCCAGAGTGCTTTGATCACAACCTCCCTTGGGCACTGGCCCTTCCGCTGTACTTTAGCATCATACTATCTAAGGTGGCTTCTCCAGTCCAGGGTAGCCCTAATCTGAATAAGGGCTTGAATAAGACCTTGTCTCATTCTTCCTACTCACCTGCATTGGGTCACCATAAAGAAATCTCAAAAACCTTATGTCAAAGAAGTAATATACATAATTTTGTATATTGAGCATGAGGACACAGTTTCAATGAAAAAAGGGAAATGCTAAACACATGAAGGTGAGGCCATTTTCAATTCCTGGCTTCCCTAAGATTTTAGTACCCAACTTCGTATTCTTTTCACTCTAATTCCTGGCGACATTTCCAGTGACTTCAGTGTCATCATGGGTAACCCTGCCGATACTCTGGCTTCCCTTGGTTTATAACCTCAACCTCAGTGATCTTTACTTTCCACTCTGCTTTTAGAGTCACAGGTACAGATGTCAGGTTTACCTGACCCTCGATGGAAGGAGTAAAGGATAGCCATCTTATACCTAGCACAGGTATGACTGTGCTTATGACTAGCACAGCTCTTTAAATATATATTAGGAGCACAATAAATATTTGTTGATTAAATGAGTCTATAAATAATGTTTGGAAAGTATAGCTATAAAATCAAGAATGATAAATGAAGCTTGAGTAAGGTCAGTGTCTTGGGAAAAATAATTGGAAATTACGATCCAGAAGATATTTTATCATTCAAGTTCAAATAGTATTCTCTCTTTTGAGATATTCTAAGTATGAATAACGTAGGTTTAGGAATTATAATTTTTTCTCTATAATCACAGGGCATCCTTTTTTTCCTTGAAATTATTCTCAATATATTTTAAAACTACACGATGCCATTTAACATTTGAGCAATACCTCATCCCTCGAAAAGGAAGTTTTACAAGGCAATTTGAGCATATCTAAAATTTCATTTTGACAATTAGGTTATGGATAGAAAATGGTATATTTACATTGTTATCTAAATTATAGTTATTAAACAGTTATCCAAAGCTGTTCCAGTAGACCTGATACATTATATATGTAATACATTACATATGCATACATAAAACACAAGACTAGAGAGAGTTTTCTTGGAGTTTTTTTAGTATTTGAAGGTGTAGAATGACTTGAAAGTGTCCATATTGTTTTTGAAGAATTGCTAACGATCAGGCAACATGCCCTGTTCTTTCCTTTGAGAGTCATGAGTACACATACTGTCAAAGATCTCACTGGAGATTTTGTCCATGAAAATAACTCTGATCGCTTGAAGCACAACTTTTATGAGACTCTTCGATTTGTTTCCCAAAGGTCAGGTTCAATCCTGGTGGCTTGCTCTAAGAATGTTTTAATTTTTATTCAGTTATCTCTACTTCCTCTAACTGCCCTACACATCCCGTCACTCAGCAAATAAAAATCCAAGCAGTAAAGTTGGTTAGCTAGGCATACTCTGTAAAACACGAAGATTTATTCTTTCAGTGACCTTAATGATAGTTTTAGTGTAGTAAATTTTTTATTACTGTAAATTATTTATTGCAGAAGAGGCATCTGAGTCAACAAGGAATGTGGAAATAATAGTGGAGAAATTTATGTTGTTTTTCTGAAGCATCTCCCCACCACCCTCACGCTTCTAACAAAAACCTTCCATTATGTGAAGCGAATGCTCGAAATAATGCGAGATAAATTAGATTTGTAAAGAGGGGAGACTGCACATTCAATTTCCAGGGTTTTCCTGAAAGGGGCTCTTCTCATTCTTCATACTTATTCCAGAGCCAACTAGTTCACTAGCTTACTACCAGAGAAGCTTTTCAGGTGCTACTCTCTGAGAAGGATCAAAGTTCTAACATTTTCCAGGTTGTTGATATTCTTGCAAGAGACATAAAGGCCTTATCAAGAATGTGTCTAACCCAGAATCAGTGGGGCAGAGGCATCATGGAGATCAAATATCCTCCCCTCCCACTCCTTACCTAATCATACGGAGAGCAGGAAGTGACAGATAAGCTGTCACTTGAATCTAAACATCTATGTGAAGTAGACTGTCTGTTATTTACAGTTCCAGAAATGGGCACTGTTGACGTCTCTTGGACAATGAGAGCACGTCCTTTTATAGTTAGAACCCTGAGGTACTCTGTGATCTTGAAGCCTTCTATGAATCTTAAAATAATGGTGACCAATGACTTTACTCATTTATTTATTAACTGGTTACTCCCATTTAGTATAAGTAGTGAATAACCACGAAGTTTCTATTAACCATAGTATTGGAGTAGTCAGAACGGGTCTGTAGTGACCTTGCCAGAAAAATAGTTAGCTATAAAACACCTTAAAAGTAACTGAATTCCTATCCTTTAAACGGAAAGCATTATTTAACATTTCAGTAACCCATAATTAACAATACATTTTAAAGACCAACATCCATTTGATGAAAAGTGATACCTTTTCTGTGGTTTTCCAGGACCCCAAACACATTATTTTGCAATAGTGATTTAATAAATATTTATTGAACAAATAGATAGATGAATAAATAAACTCAGTCCTCAGTTTAGTGAGGTACGTCTTTATTTTTTTCCAGAAAGAGTTTGTGATTTACTGATTTTTTGGAGCTCTCACATATCCGCAGATGTCTTCCTGTTACTTTCATAGGTGAAAGCCAATTTGGCTGGAATAAAAATCTGGCACTAGACACATTTCCCTTCAAGCGTTTAGAGATGTTACACTCACTGTCATTTTATGCAGTTGCTCTTTAATCTCAGCCCAGTCTCTTCTCCTGGTTTTCTGCTCCTGTTCTATTCAGACCATTCCGTTTTACATATTATTAAGGATCAAGTAGTTTTCTGAAAAAATTTTTGATTCTTTTAGTAAATAATATCTACAGAATGATTTCCCTTTGAATTTTTAAGATAGTTCCTTTTTCTTGATTTAGAGTATAATTTCCACCAGCTACATGTTTTATTTATTTATTTATCATTCTGACTGAGGGGAGATTTATGCACTTCTAGGGTTCCCTGTTAGAGGAGTTCTATGGATCTTACTTAGTCCAGACATTTTTGTGTAGAGACCTCAGGCTCTGAGACCCCAGGATAAGTGTGTAAATATCAAAGCGATTGATCCCATTGTTACTCCAAGCAGAGTAATAAAAGGTGCCCAACAGCATTAGTCATTAGAGAAAGGAAAATTAAAACCATAATGAGACACCACTACATATGGGTAAGAATGGCTAAAATGAAAAATACAGACCCTACCATGTGTGCTAAGGATGTAGATGAAGTGGAACGCTCATACACTACAGGTGGGAATGTGGAATAGCACAACTTGGTGAAAAGCGTCTGTGGGTTTTTAAAAAAACTTCAGCATATGTTTACCATATGATTCAGCTTTTCCACTCCTGAGTATTTACCCATGAAAAATAGGAGCATATGTCCATACAAAGACTTACATACACATGCTCATAGCAACTGTATTTCTAATAGCCCCAAGCTGGTAACCACCCAAATGTCCATTAACAAATGAATGGATAAGCCAACTCTGATACAGCCATTCAATTGAATACTACTCGGCAATAAACAGATGAGCTATTTAAACATGCTGCAACGTGGATGAGTCTCAAAATAACTATGTTGTATGAAAAAAGCTAGACAAGATGGAGTACAAACTATGATTTATATAAGATTCTAGAAAATGCAGACTAATCTTTCGTGACAGAAAGCAGATCAGTGGTTGCCTGGGAGTGAGCAAGGCGTTCGGGGATTGGGGGGATGGATGGAAGGATTAAAATCAGGGGTGAAGGGTGTCTTTGTTATTTTGACTGTGGTAATAGTTTTCATGGGCGTACACATTAGTCCAATCTTATCAAATTTTACACTTGGCGATAGTTTACTACATGTTGATTATACCTCAATTAAGCTGTTAAAAAAGAGACATAATAGTTTATAGGTCTTTATAAAAAAATTTTGAAATTTATTACTTCCATTCAGCTTTTACTCATGGGACTTGATGATGCGCCAATGCCATCATTTAAGACGGGGACTAAAATTCGTTTTCTTTTAAAATTATCACTAAGATATTAGCCAGCGTATCCAATAGTTAAGTGTGAGACAGAAAAAAAAAAGGCATAATTACTATAGGGAAAAAGAAAAGAATGACAAAAAAAATTTGATTCTAATTCCAGACATTCCTGGAAAGCAGCACCAGGGAAACCTGGCCGGGAGTTGGGAAAAGATTATACAAATGCTATAGGGCAGCTCTGCCAGGAGAAAGTTATAAATGACTGAAGGACTGTGGCATTTGTGATGAGAAGGGAAATTAATCTTCTTGTAGCTTATACTTTCAGGTTTTTCCAGTTAGAATTGTCTCCTTTGAAAGACAAAAGAAGTGATTAAGGAGTAATAGTTTGTCTTTAATTTTTTTATGAGTAATGTGTTCTGAATATTTGGTTAAAATGTTTGAATTTTGGAAAAGGCCATTTTTAAAGCAAAAGTAGAATTTTATTAAACTTGAAATGGACTTAATGTTTCTTTGAAATTTGCTTTGAGAAAATTGAGTTCCCAGTTAGAATCAGTTATAGCTGAAGTTGATGAAACCATTTTGTCTGTTGTAGACTTCCCAGATTATTAGAAAAAATACAGTAGGGGCAGTAGATCTGGTTCTCCTTCTTACATGGACAGCAACAACAAAAAATCTCTGTATCTGTAGCCAACTCATATAACTTCTATGGGTCTCAAATTCATCGACTAAAATACCAAGTAGTTTAATGTAACTCTCAACTCCACCCTAGCTGTATAATTTATGATTCTGTATATTTAGATTAGGGATATAAGCATTTTCAGGCATTTCTTATCTTTCTAAAGATAGAACAGAAGAGGAATACTGTATAGGCAATTTAAATAAGAAAGGGGAAAGAACTGATGCTATGCTGGCACAAAGTTAATTTATAAATGATGTAACTATAGTAATAAATTCTTGATAGTATTTTCTTTATCAGTTATTTCCTAAAATTCATCTGTATTTTTAATGAACACTGCCCACAAGTTATGGTGAGTGCCCTACTCCAAGATAAAATGTGCCTAAATAGTGTGCAAAGAAACCATTTCTCTTAACCGTAAATTCCTACAGAACTCAAGAGTTGTTTTGGTTTGCATTTGCAGTTGTAAGTACTTTTTCCTCTTAAATTCACTCTAAGGATATATCCATTCATATGGGACTTCCTTAGGTTGGCAGAGCTCAGCTAGAAATCTAGAAATACAATAATCAAAAAGAAATTATGAAAACATAGGCTGTGGGAAATAGACGTATGATGTATTGTGAATGTTTCTGCTGTAAAATGGCAAACCACACGATTACCATTAAAACTCAAAATAAGGAACCAATCAACTGACAAACCTATCAGAGAAACTAGGCCAAAAAAAAAAAAAAAAAAGGGAAGGAATACTAGAAGGGGGGGGAAAGTAGTTCACTAATCTTTGGGAGAAATTGGCTCTATGATATGATATAGCCAGTATGATATGGTGAGCAGGCAAATGGAGAAGGGCAAAGGAAAGAGAAATAAACCTAAATTCACAGGGATTTTTGTCATCTAGGAGAGAGGAAGTGAATGTATTCCCCTAGGTTTGCACAGACTTTGGGGAACGTGGTTTTGTGGAAACAGCCTAGTCTTGGTCTAAGTGAGACATGGGACTGTCACCCAGCTTGGCACCTGTAGCCATGAAAATGACTTGGTTTCATGGCACATGCCAAGAAGATTCATTCACTGTGGAGGGTTTGTTATTCAGACAACTGCACCGATTAAATTGCTGGTTGGTGTATGCAGGAGATACCTCTGGGAGCACCAGGACACTAGTGCCAATCAAGTTGGGAGTGACTGAAACATCTCTCCAGTCAAAAGATAACACTAAGAAAGGTAGAAATCATGGAAATGGCAATTCTGGTTCCCCTACCCCCATGCTTGAGCTGGAAGGAGCTTCTTGAGTAGATTAGATATTGTGGGTATACCCAGGACAATACTGTGCCTGTGGACAATACTGTTTAAATTTATTGCTTGAAATCTTTCTCAAGAGCCCCTAATAGAAAAATCATATGACTTTTTTTGTTTTTGTTTTTGTTTTTTGGTAGATGTGGTTTATAAATGGAATGCCTGGAACTTGTTATATCAACTTTATAGACAAATTTTATGGTTGCAAGTTCATCGATTTTTAAGGGACTCTCCTGGTAGTAGGATCCCCTTTCCAACTTGCTCCCTAGTTAGAACATGTCCAAACGATAGACAAATCATCATCTCTTGAGGCCACTGAAAGGAGAGATCTCACCACTGAAAAATTCTTCCTTATACTAAACCCAAATCTAAATGGCTAAAACTTGTACTACTTGCTTCCTGATTGAACCTTAAAAACCATACTCATTAATCTAGCCTTCAGCAATGTTTCTCTATTTTGTTTAAAAGATGTCATGAAAGGTCTTGCCTTACTTTGCTTAGGTTCAGATAGGTGCATTATATGGCACTGACTTGACCATGTGTAATATTAAATACAAAACTCTCATTTTTATTGAAGTATATTTGATTCACAATTTTACATTAGTTTCCAGCATACAGTTTAGTGATTCAATATTTTTACAGATTACACTCCTTTCAAAGTTATTAAGATAATGGCTATAATTCCCTGTGCTCTACAATATATCCTTGTTGATTATTTTTTTATACATAGTAGTTTGTACCTTTTATTCTCATACCCTTAACTTTCCCCTCTCTCCTTCCCTCTTGCCATTGGTAGCCACGGGTTTGTCTACTGTATCTGTTTCTGTTTTGCTATATACATTCATTTGTATTATTTTTTAGATTCTACATATAAGTGATATTATACAGTATTTGTCTTTCTCTGATTTATTTCACTAAGCCTAATACCCCCAGGTCGATCCATATTGTTGCAAATGGCAAAATATCTTTTTTATGGCTGTGTAATATTCCATTGTGTGTGTGTGTGTGTGTGTGTGTGTGTGTGTGTGTGTGTGTGTGTGTACCACGTCTTCTTTATGCACTCATCTGTTGATAGATACTTGGGTGCTTCCATATCTTGGCTGTTGTAAACAGTGATGCATTGGGGTGCATATATCTTTTTAAATTAGTGTTTTTATTTTTGGGGATATATACCCAGGAGTGGAATTGCTTTATAGTATGGTAGTTCCTTTTTTAGTTTTTTGAGGAACCCTCATAATGTTTTCCATAGTGACTACACCAATTTACATTCCCACCAACAGTGTACAAGGGTTCCCTTTTCTCCACATCCTTGCCAACATATGTTATTTGTGTTCTTTTTGCTAATAGCCATTCTGACAGGTGTGAGGTGATATCTCATTGTTTTAATTTGCATTTCTCTAATAATTAGCAAGGTTGAGCATTTTTCATGTGCCTTTTATTTATTTATTTATTTTTTTTTAATTTTTTTTTAACATCTTTATTGGGGTATAATTGCTTTACAATGGTGTGTTAGTTTCTGCTTTATAACAGAGTGAGTCAGTTATACATATATATATGTTCCCATATCTCTTCCCTCTTTGTCTCCCTCCCTCCCACCATCCCTATCCCACCCCTCCAGACAGCCACAAAAAACCGAGCCATCTGCATATCTTCTTCAAAAAATGTCTATTCAGGTGTTCTGCCCATTTTTTTATTGGGTTGTTTGCTTTTTTGATATTGAGTTGTATGAGCTATTTATATATTTTGGATATTAGCCCCTTGTCAGTCACATCATTTGCAAATATTTTCTCCCATTCCATAGGTTGTCTTGTTTTGTCGATGGTTTTCTTTGCTGTGCAAAAGCTTTTAAGTTTAAGTAGGAAACTCTCATAATAGCTATTGGTAATATAAACGGTTGAGGAAATTAATTTGATATTATATATCGAAGCATTAAAAAATGCTTCCCTTCAGCAGG
>NW_006786195.1:108206-108887 GCF_000442215.2 Lipotes vexillifer
TTTCCTTTAAAAATAGATGTTGTTGGAAATTCCCTGGTGGTCCAGTGGTTAGGACTCCACACTCTCACTGCCGAGAACGTGGGTTCAGTCCCGGGTTGGGGTACTAAAATCTCACAAGCTGTGCGGCGTGGCCAAAAAAAATAGATATTGTTAAAGTTATGATATGTTTCCGTATCTGGACAAAACTTTTTAGTATCATACCATGTTACTGCTTCTAGCCTCTCTTCAATTGCAGTTGTCCTCTCTGCAGTTGTCATGTATTAACCTCTCTGGCTTTCACTGAAGAGTTTAGCACCTGACTCACTTCCTTCCTTTCCACCCTAAATGCTGCCTTCATTTTGAGTCATTTTACTGTCCATTTGTTATTTTATATTCATAGATCCTTGGCTTCCTTCCCATGAATGAGTTTAAGAACTATTAGAACAACTGACATAACAGGGTGAATGGTACCAATGCAAACTGATCGATTTCAGCTTAACCCATAACATAATCCAGAGATCCTTTTCCATTTCCATTTTCAACTCTCATCCCCATTCTCCACGGTACCAATTCCAAACCGTATCACTCTTCTCAAACCCTTCCTCTCATCTGCATAGCCCTTACTCTCATCAGTTCACCTCATCTTAAAGAAGCCATCAAATTCCAGCCTTACTTTCCTTTTTGCTTTATGTAATCGGAAGA
>NW_006786195.1:108897-142670 GCF_000442215.2 Lipotes vexillifer
CTTCTGTCCACGTCATTGCTTAATTTCCTGCTGTTCCCATTGTTGTCTAAAAAACTACCTTGAACATAAATGACTTGAAGTCAAAATGTATTATTCCTTAAATTTTTGTCAGTTGCTTGGGCTCACCTGGATGGCTGTCTCATGAAGTTCCAGTTAGATGTAGACCAACTCTGAGGTCATCTGAAGGCTTGACTTGCCTGGATGACTGGCACAGATGACTCCTTCACACACATGTCTGGAACCTTAGCTGAGATGGCAGGGCTGAGCATTTCTCTCTGTCTCGGTAAGGCTAGTTTCTTCACAGCATGTGATCACCAGGTAGTTGGTTATCTTATCACGTGGCTGGCATCTTCCAGAGCAAGCATTCTAAGAAACTCAGTGGTGAGTGGTAAGCTTCTTATGACTTACGTTCCTGAGAAGTGATGAATCCATTCAGTGTCAGCTCTGCCTCATTCTGTTGCCAGATACAAGGGGAGGAAACTGCTCAAGGATGTATATGAAAAGTTATTCTTTGGGAAATAATCTTTGGAGACTAGCAAACACACCTGCCTTTATAGAACTAAGAACTTTAGAAGCTCATGCAGTTAATATACACTCTTCTTGTGGCTGCCATCTGCCTACTAATGGTCATGTTCTCAAATGTACTTTTATGTCTAGATTAGGATATTTATTTCTAATTAATTATTTTTTCTGATCACTATTTAATGAAATTAGAAATTGATAATAATATTGGGAAAAAAGCCCCTTCCCCCTGGAGATTTAAAAAGCAAAAGTAATCTTCATTCTTGGGTTAATAATAATAATATAGAAACTGCAGTGAAAACACCACATAGATATATTTCATAAATCTCATATATAGAGCATATAAACAGACATATTTGCAAAGAATATTAGAAAATATTCTCAAAGATATTCCAGAAGTCCTAGGCTCAGTGGTTGTTACCAAAGTGTAAAGGGAAGTAGGAACTGGGGAAATGAGAGACAGAAGTCAGAGGGAGAACTTTTTCTGTATATCCTCTCATATTTTTTACATTTTCTACCATTATAATGTATTAACCGTTACATACATGGATACATACTACATAAATGGACTATTGTAAAATTCAAATAAGTGTGAAATCTGTTACCTATCTTGTGTTGTGGTGACAATAAATTAGCTACTACAATGTATTTAAATCTACTCCTGGAATATCCTGGAATATAAGAAGTTAAGAAATATTACCTCTCTTTTTTGTATGTGTGTGTGCGTGTGTGTGTGTGTGTGTGTGTGTGTGTATACACACACACACACACACACACGCACACGCACACACACATACAAAAAAGAGAGGTAATATTTCTTAACTTCTTATATTCCAACACACATATATATATATAAAATATATATTTAAAGTCAAAGATTTTGTTCTGAGAACCATCCACTTAAGAACTAAAATAACCAGCCTAACAATAATGAATTCTTTCAGTTTGATAGCTAGAACTTATTTAGTCATAAATCAATTAGGGCCAGTGGTCTACTAAACGTATTTTCCAATTGATCAAAAATAGAGAACAGAGCTTCCCTGGTGGCGCAGTGGTTGGGAGTCCGCCTTGCCGATGCAGGGGACACGGGTTCGTGCCCCCGTCTGGGAAGATCCCACATGCTGCGGAGCGGCTAGGCCCGTGAGCCATGGCCACGGAGCCTGCGTGTCCGGAGCCTGTGCTCCGCCACGGGAGAGGCCACAGCAGTGAGAGGCCCGTGTACCGCAAGGAAAAAAAAAAAAGAGAACAAAACTAGGACACCTGAATGTCAGGTTATGAGAGATGACTTTAAAAGATTAATATTCCATTTCGTGTGTGCTTATATATATATACATATATATTATTTTTATTTTTGTCCATTCATCTCTCACTTAGATTGTTTCCATGTCCTGTCCATAGTAAATAAGGCTGCAATGAGCATAGGATGTAGATAATGTTAAAATAGTGATTTCATTTCCTTAGGATATATGCCCAGAGGTGGAATTGCTGGATCATATGGTAGTTCTATTTTTAACAGTTTGAAGATCCTCCTTACTGTTTTCCATAGTAGCTGTACCAATTTACAATCCCATGAACAGTGTGTAAGTGTTTCCTTTTGTCCACATCCGCTATAAAAACCAAACTCATAGAAAAAGAGTAAACTGATAATTGCCATGGCAATTATAATTGTGTGAGGTAATAGATGTGTCAACCAACCTATTGTAGTAATCATTTTTCAATACATACATACATCAAACCATCATGCTGTGCACCTCAAACTTACACAATGTTATATGTCAACTATATCTCAATAAAGCTGGGGAAGAAAAAGAAACAGTAATATATTTGTGTGCTTTACTAAAATATATACCATTACACGATGATATTGCATATGTCATATGAAGATGACATCAAAATCTATTTTTGAAATTTTTTAACCAGAAGTGTTTAAGGACAGTTTTTTAAGCTGGTATAAAAAGGAAATAAAACTCTTTAGCAAAATTTTGCTAGAAAAATATTTGTCAATTAAGTTAATATCCAAAGACTTTTCTCTTATTTCCCACAATATTATTTATAGTTTGAGTTGTAGTGGCTAATTTTCAAAAAAGTCAGCAACTGTTTGACTATTTCAATCTATTGTATATTGCATATTTTCAACTGATTTTTCTTTTAGATAAATTCCAGGAGAAATAAGACATTATTAGTTGATTGACATAAAATTGATTTAGCAATGCCTTTTTAGTGTCCAACCTTTTTACTTTATTATTTTTTAAATTTTTTTTTTTTTTTGCACAGCAGATACTTATTAGTTATTTATTTTATACATATTAGTGTATACATGTCAATCCCAATCTCCAAATTCATCCCACCACCACCACCATCCGTGCCCTGCTTTCCCCCCTTGGTGTCCATACATTTGTTCTCTACATCTGTGTCTCCATTTCTGCCTTGCAGACCGGTTCATCTGTACCATTTCTCCAGCTTCCAAATATATGCATTAATATATAATGTTTGTTTTTCTCTTTCTGACTTACTTCACTCTGTATGACAGTCTCTAGGTCCATCCACATCTCTACAAATTACCCAGTTTCATTCCTTTTTATGGCTAATATTCCATTGTATATATGTACCACATCTTCTTTATCCATTTGTCTGTTGATTGGCATTTAGGTTGCTTCCATGACCTGGCTATTGTAAATAGTGCTGCAGTGAACATTGGGGTTCATGTCTTTTTCGAATTATGGCTTTCTCTGGGTATATGCCCAGAAGTGGGATTGCTGGGTCATATGGTAATTCTATTTTTAGCTTTTTAGGGGACTTTCATACTGTTCTCCATAGTGGCTGTATCAATTTACATTCCCACCAACAGTCCAAGAGGGTTCCCTTTTCTCCACACCCTCTCCAGCATTTATTGTTTGTAGATTTTCTGATGATGCCCATTCTAACTGGTGTGATACCTCACTGTAGTTTTGATTTGCATTTCTCTAATAATTAATGATGTTGAGCAGCTTTTCATGTGCTTCTTGGCCATCTGTATGTCTTCTTTGAGAAATGTCTATTTAGGGCTTCTACCCATTTTTGGATTGGGTTGTTTGTTTTTTGAATATTGAGCTGCATGAGCTGTTTATATATTTTGGAGATTAATCCTTTGTCCATTGATTTGTTTGCAAATATTTTCTCCCATTCTGAGGGTTGTCTTTTTGTCTAGTTTATGGTTTCCTTTGCTGTGCAAAAGCTTTGACGTTTCATTAGGTCTCATTAGTTTAATTTTGTTTTTATTTCTATTACTCTAGGAGGTGGATCAAAAGAGATCTTCCTGTGATTTATGTCAAAGAGTGTTCTTCCTTTGTTTTCCTCTAAGAGTTTTATAGTGTCTGGTCTTACATTTAGGTCTCTAATCCATTTTGAGTTTATTTTTGTGTATGGTGTTAGGGAGTGTTCTAATTTCATTTTTTTCCATGTAGCTGTCCAGTTTCCCCAGCACCACGTATTGAAGAGACTGTCTTTTCTCCATTGTATATCCTTGCCTCCTTTGTCATAGATTAGTTGACCATACTAGTGTGGGTTTATCTCTGGGCTTTCTATCTTGTTCCATTGATCTGTATTTCTGTTTTTGTGCCAGTACCACATTGTCTTGATTACTGTAGCTTTGTAGTGTAGTCTGAAGTCAGGGAGTCTGATTCCTCCAGCTCAGTTTTTTTTCCCTCAAGACTGCTTTGGCTATTCGGGGTCTTTTGTGTCTCCATACAAATTTTAAGATTTTTTGTTCTAGTTCTCTAAAAAATGCCATTGGTAATTTGATAGGGATTGCATTGAATCTGTAGATTGGTTTGGGTAGTGTAGTCATTTTCACAATATTGATTCTTCCAATCCAAGAACATGGTATATCTCTCCATCTGTTGGTATCCTCTTTAATTTCTTTCATCAGTGTCTTATAGTTTTCTGCATACAGGTCTTTTGTCTCCCTAGGTAGGTTTATCCCTAGGTATTTTATTCTTTTGGTTACAATGGTACATGGGAGTGTTTCCTTAATTTCTCTTTCAGATTTTTCATCATTAGTGTATAGGAATGCAAGAGATTTCTGTGCATTAATTTTGTACCCTGCTACTTTACCAAATTCATTGATTAGCTCTAGTCATTTTCTGGTGGCATCTTTAGGATTCTCTATGTATAGTATGTCATCTGCAAACAGTGACAGTTTTACTTCTTCTTTTCCAATTTGTATTCCTTTTATTTCTTTTTCTTCTCTGATTGCAGTGGCTAGGACTTCCCAAACTATGTTGAATAATAGCAGTGAGAGTGGACAACCTTGTCTTGTTCCTGATCTTAGAGGAAATGCTTTCAGTTTTTCACCATTGAGAATGATGTTTGCTGTGGATTCGTCGTATATGGCCTTTATTATGTTGATATAGGTTCCCTCTATGCCTACTTTCTGGAGGGTTTTTTATCATCAGTGGGTGTCGAATTTTGTCAAAAGCTTTTTCTGCATCTATTGAGATGATCATGTGGTTTTATTCTTCAATTTGTTAATATGGTGTATCACATTGATTGATTTGCATATATTGAAGAACTCTTGCATCTCTGGGATAAACCCCACTTGATCATGGTGTATGATCCTTTTGTGTTGTTGGTTTCTGTTTGCTAGTATTTTGTTGAGGATGTTTGCATCTATATTCATCAGTGATATTGGTCTGTAATTTTCTTTTATTGTATTATCTCTGTCTGGTTTTGGTATCAGGATGATGGTGGCCTCATAGAATGAGTTTGGGAGTGTTCCTTCCTCTGCAATTTTTGTAAGAGTTTGAGAAGGATGGGTGTTAGCTCTTTTCTAAATGTTTGATAGAATTCGCCTGTGAAGCCATCTGGTCCTGGGCTTTTGTTTTTTGGAAGATTTTTAATGACAGTTTCAATTTCATTATTTGTGATTTTGTCTGTTCGTATTTTCTGTTTCTTCCTGGTTCAGTCTTGGAAGGTTATACCTTTCTAAGAATTTGTACATTTCTTGCAGCCAACTTTTTACTTTAATCTTATTAATTTCCAAGACTACCTCAGTGACTTTGTGGATGACTTAATTAAGGTTAATTCTTTGATTTCAATTCTAATGGTCTTTACCTTTACATTATTTCAGTATCTGACACATATAGCCACATCTTGAAATATATCAGAACCTAGCACTATACTAGATGTGAAATATTAAGCTTCAGTTCATCACTCTAACTATGACAACATATCTCTCCTTCCAACTCTGTAAAACTAATATACCTACTCTTTGACCTTAGGAAACATTTAGGCCCTGGACCACTGTATTTCCTTCTAATCTGTCCCCTTCTTTCTAGATTCACTTTCATCCCTTCCAACCCTAGATTCCAAAGTCTGTCATTTCGTTCACTCTGTCACTGTTACTCTGCCTCTCTTCCTCCTTGCCCTTCAGTTGCAACCCCTTATAAAAATCTTAACTTTGGATTGATTTAAGTTTCACCTCCGTGATTTTTCACAGGTGAAGCCTACTGAAAAAAGAAGTAACGGAAATTTTTTCTCATGTTTAAAATACCTCTTTTTGACATCACATCCCTTCTTAGTTATACCTAAGTCCCAAACTTCTGGTGAAAATGGAACTGCTTTATAGAGGAATAAACATTTATTGCCATCACTTCAGTACATATTCATTCCTTGTTTTTTCCCAGGATGAATGATGGCCTATAAAATGAACCCTTTTTACTTCATCTTACTTGTCACTGTTGGTCATTCTCTCTTTTAAGCAAGAAATACCTCCTTAGCTTCTGTGACTTTATTTTCTCCTGGATTCCATCCTATTTCCTAGGTTTTCCTTCTTAGTTTCCTTTGCAGGCTTATGTTTTTCTGCCCATTCCTTAAAGAATCACATTTTCTGAGGCTGCTTCATCAACCCTGGTTCTTTTTACTTTTCACACTTACAAGGTTACTTAAACCACATTCATGGTTTCAGTTAACACTTACATGTTTTCTTTGTAGCCCTAAATTCTGCCTTGAACTCAAGACCCATAAATCCAGCTGCTTTCTGAAAATCTCACTTACACATCTTACAGGAGTTTTGAACTCTGTGTGATTTAAAATGACCTAGTAATTTTCACCTCAAATCTGCTCCTCAACTGTATTCTCTCTTTCAATGAATGGCATGAAAATTTCCTCATTCATGGAAGCTAGAAACATAGGAGTCATCCCTGACTCCTGTCTCTCACTCAGTCTCCATATCCAGTCATTCCTAGTGTCCTGTAGATACAACTGTTTTACTTCTGTCATGTATTTCTGCTGATACTCATCTATTACAATGCTATTAAGTGATAATTGTTGAAGTCATCTTATTTCCTTTTCAGAAGCATTTGCAAGAATATAGGCTCTCATAAAGACCATGTGGTGACAAGGACCCTATAAAATACAACACAGAACTCTGTTCCTTCCCTCTCTACACTGTTGTTACCTTGAAAGTATCCTCCCTCATAATGAAGTAGCTAATGAAACGTTATCATAATATTTTAGAAGACATACAAACCCCACCTACTGATTTTTATTTCCATGGACAGTGTTTGCAGCTAAGATGTATAGAGTAGGACTTTGTAGTCAAGGTGGGATCTTGGGAAATTCATTAAACATCCTTTTTAGGAAAAAATTATAATAGTAGATAATACTTATTTCATAGGGTTATGTGAGGATTAGGCAAGATATTATAGAGCTGTATAGGTGCTAGATATTCATTTTTTCTCATTCCTTTCATTTTTTCTTTTAATGCTTGCCCGAGTACTTTCTCTGTATCAGTCTTGGACTGACTACTCGGAGTGCTGCTTGAAGGGGAGAGAGCTTCTGAAGCATTATTGACTATGTACATGAATGGAGGTACCATATTTGCACCATATACATTCCCACTGTGAGGCACCACCAATGACTAGAAACCTGAATATATTAGAAGATCCCATACAAGCAACCTCAAAAAAAACTAACAGTGACTACTTTTTAGTTGAAAGAAAAAAAATGTAGTAAATTGAAACCAGTATATATTTCATCAAATGGTAGAAGCCTAACTCTTCTTGGAACGTAACAGGAAACATTGGTGAGGGAATTAGTAATGACAACTACACAGGAAAGAATGACATTAATAAAGAAATAATTGAAGGGATTCATTGCTTGTCATCCATTAAAAAAGCTTTACTTCCAACATGGTTAAAAATGCCATCAGTCAACACAAGCCAAGGCATTCTCCTGAAGAGATGGGGATGCTATTATGAGCTATGCACTACCTGATGGAGGGAAAAAGTGAACCATTTCTTGAGCTTTGAAACACAGTTTACAGAATCTTTGTGTATCACCATTGACGGCTAAATTTGCATTCCCAGAGAACCATGTTCATAGGTGATCAGTATTAGTAAGTCTTTGTTAAAGCTGTGGAGCCTCTTAGTGAAGCCTCTTCTGTTTTACCATAAGAGCTCGGGAATTAAAGAAAAGAAAAACATCCTTGCTGATTCCTACCTGAGTGGACATGTAAGATAAATCTTTAAAAGAGCATTTGCTTAAGAATTATTTTCATAATTAAGGAAAATTCATTTAATTTTTTTTTTTTTTTTGTGGTATGTGGGCCTCTCACTGTCGTGGCCTCTCCCGTTGTGGAGCACAGGCTCCGGACGAGCAGGCTCAACGGCCACGGCTCACGGGCCCAGCCGCTCCACGGCATGTGGGATCCTCCCAGACCGGGGCACGAACCCGTATCCCCTGCATCGGCAGGCGGACTCTCAACCACTGCGCCACCAGGGAAGCCCCATTTAATTTTTTGAAGCAACAGTAATGTGAAGTCCATGAGCATTCTTAAGATACAAGTTTTCCATAGAAATGATGGCTCTCCAAATATCAGAATTTCAGGAATTTATAAAAGAACATCTAGGTTTAAACAGAGCATAGTTTAATATCAAAATCAACAAGATCTGTTTCATACGTACAAGTTTGGCAATTTGACAGAATTGGGCAATCATATGAGTGAAGTCAGTTAATTTACTGAAAAAAGATTAAAACAGTTACATCCATTGATTTTTTAATTGCGTAATTGTTTCACATGTCATCTTTTGTATCATTCTTCTTGTAAATCTGATTTATAAGTGGTCCATATCCCTTCAGAGAAAAGGAAATGTTCTAGAGAGAAAAAAGAAAGTCCATTTTAGTTATTTTTCAGTACTAGGGGGAAATTAAATCATGATTTAAGTTTGAAAAACTATAATTTTGGAAAATATTTGCTTAGAAAATTGCAAATAATATTGAGATTCTGGAAGTTCAAACACTTCTTGTAATGTTTTAATTACATAGGGTAATTAAACCCCTTTGGACTAAAGCGGTTCCTTTTGATAATGCACAAAGGTAGTAAGTTTACGGCAGCTTCATCACTTTCCTTTTAACATTTAATTATCAGTAACTGATCAAATAAGAATATGTTTTCACGGCTTCCACAGACTTTTTAAGATGGTACTTTTATTTGATCTCCTACAGGTCCCATGAGGGCCAATCTGGGCCTTCAACGTCTGGTTTTTGGGACTTCATCACTCTCCAAACTACATCTAAGAGCTTATACTCACCAAGTTCACTGATGGAGGTAAGACTCTCATAGGACCATCAGGCCCTCACTTCAGACTGTAAGTAAAACTGGCGCCTGGATGTTTTTGCGCTCTGGACTTTGTACTCCCTCTTGTTTATATTGTTCAAGTATCTGGATATAGTTAGTTGTTTCTGGAATGATTTCTTTTTTCTCTTAGATAATATTTTACATTTCAAAACAACTATATAGCTAATTCTAAGTATGCTTTTTTTATATTTAATTAATAAGTAGGCTGAGCTTTCTAAGAATAGATAGTAATGTTATTTTTTTCACCAAGGATTAGCAAAGCATATATGTGCCTGTTCTAACAAGCTATCTCAAAATCAACTTCAAACTGGTTATTTGACTTCGTTCTATTTTGGGGTTTGAGAGAGTTACTTGGAATTCCTCTTCCTCAGCTACAAATCCCAGCTCAGTAATTTGATATTTATTAGAATTCATAGCCTTTCATGAATTGTTTGTATATGCTTACTGTTTCCCTTCCCAGATAATCGTTCTTCGAGTTTCTTTTTGTACTCCGTATTAACTTAAATATGAATCCATATTCATATTTACAAAGTCAGATGCCAAGATCGTAAAATAATTGAAGCTGGAAAAATACCATTTGAGAGATGTAAATGGTGTCTAAATTTCAGAGCAGAAGGGGGAATTTAGGCTGGGGATTAAGCCTCTTTTGTTATGGCAGAGACCAGTTTTGTGGGTAATTTTAAACAACTAGATATAAAGCAAGCATCTAATTCATGGCACTCAGGAAACCCAGAACTGGAGAGTAATTCAAATACAGATGCCTCAGACTGAAATGTTAAATTGGGTGTGTACTTATTAAGGGTGTGGTCTAGAAGAGCCCACAATATATTTCCTCCTAAATACGGCTTTTGGCTAGCCTCTTCCTGAAAATTAATGTCTGTCATTGGCAGATGGGTCTCTCTCTCTCTCTCTTTTTTTTCCCCTCCACGTGTTTGTTCACTGATGATCCATAGACTGGAAGCTTATGTAAACATAATCTCCTTATAGTATATTGAAGATTGTGCAGAGGAACTGGTCGTGATGCTTTTCAAACTTTGGAAAACGTACCCTGACTACATTTGGGTAGCAGGTCTTGGGCTGAGGTTTTAGAATGAGGGGGCAGGCATGCTACTCTTCTTTCTATGGCCGGGAACACAGGCACCTGAGCTCTCAGTAGGAAGGACATGGTCTGAAAGAACTTCAGTTGGGAAGAGATAGACGACTTCTATAATGTGTTAGCAGGTAAAATTCTGAGGAGAACTATTTGAGGGGCTAAAAAGAATAAGCGACTGCCTGTGAAGGGACTACTGAAGAGTTGCATCTTCTTTTCCTGCATTGCGATGACCTTCCATTTGTCTACGGCTTCCACTGGTCTTAGCTGTGCTTTGGGTGTTGCAGGGCAGGCATTACATACTTGAGAAGAAGTGACCCAGAGAGTGTAACGTGTCACATGCATGCATTCCTCAGCGAGTCCTCAGGGATGGGGGAAACCCAAACAAAGGATGGTGACTGAATTACTGTTACTTGTGTAAAAAGGAAGAGTGACTCCCAAAGGCTGGAGGAAATGGCACCATCTGGATGAGATTAAGATTTGAGAAATGTGTAACCATCATTCTTATCACCATTGTCATCAACACTAATAATGCCTGAAATTTGTAGAGGACTTTTTTGAAAGTCCTTTGCCCTAATATCATCTTACTTGCTTTTTATCTGAGACTTTGAGTACAGAGTATTATTGGGAAATATCTTTTTTCACAAGGAACCAGTCTAATAATAAACTAAGACATCTCAATGTAACCATTTTGGAAAATTTCAGTACCCCAGAACTGCATATAACGAGAATAAGGTGTATTAGTGAGTTTTCACTATTTATACTTTTCGTTTACATTTATTACCTTCTTTATATTAATTTGCCCATACATAGGTACAAAATACATATATACATACATAAATACGTATACATACAAAAATACATGCATACAGAATATACTACATTTATTTTTATATCTAATCCTCCTAATGACCCTAGGAACTCTAATAACCTTCGTTGTACAGACATGGAAACAGAGGAATAAGTAGATTAAGTGACTTAACGCTGTGCTGGGGAGGGGGATTTGCATCCATTAAATTGCGGGGACTTCTTTAGTCTCTGTGGGACATCAGTTTACTGAGGCTCTCAAGGCATTTTCAGAAACAGTTCCCATGTATTAGGAGTTGGTTGAAAAATATTGAGACAATCTCTGATTTAAATTGTATTGCAAGGGAAAACACTTCCCACTTGTTTTATATTCATCATATTTATAGTCACTAGGTATTTATAATATTTGTCAGTGGGGATACATTTAAATGCAATGTCATCTACTTTGAAAGTGTAATATATTTTTGTTGCTTGGTTTAAAATTCATCACAGAAATCATTTTTCTCCCAATAAACATCTGAGTACATTAGCTTAAAAGATGTTATTGGTGAGCTGATAGTATGCATATTTCAGAAAGGTTGTTCAACTACATTTAATGTGCATTTGTGAGAAATAACTGTATATTCATGGTCTCTAAGAAGGGCTAAGCTTGTTTATCTTTCTCTTCCTAACCAGTTAATTATTCCTTCTTTGCACACTGTCAGTCCCCTGACTTGAGGATGAGAAAAAATCTTTTTTATAAACTAAGTTTTCTCATATGTAGACATCACCCTGGAAGTGAAAATAGAATTTAGTTTTTTTGGGTACAGACCTTTTGTTTCAAGTGAGACATTCGACTGAAGAGAAGAAAAAATATTACAATTTATTGTGCTACTCTGCCTTGATTACATAATGGAAACTCATGTCATGATTGAAAAATCCTAAATATTAAGAGACATCATTTTATTCTTCAGGTGTTAGCAGTAAACACTGTTATAAGCTTTATGTATCTGTAGGGCTGACTTGGAAAGGGTCTGTAAATGCACCAGGGTTTATGCAGGTTTGGTAATTACAGGAGCTTCAAGTGAGATATTTGACAGAAGAGAAGAAAAAATATTATAATTTTTTGTACTGCTCTGCCTTGACTGCATAATGGAAACCCACATCATGATTGAAAAAGTCCTAAATATTAATGGACATCATTTTTTATTCAGGTGTTAACAGTAAACACTGTTATTATAAGCTTTGTTTACCTTTAGGGCTGACTTGGAAAGGGTCGGTAAATGTACCAGGAGTTTATGCAGGTTTGGTAATTAAAGGAGCAAGTAGGAAAAACCACAGAAAGGGCAAAAAGGATCAGGAGAAAGAGAAGCTGAATACGATGAATTACATGAGCAGACATTAAGATTAAATAAAATGGAACTTTCTTGATTTAAACTTATTGAGGAAATCAGAAATAACTGCTAGTTATATGATGTAATTGACCATGAAAATGTAGGTATGGAAAGCTGCTTATCCACTAAGAATGCACTAAATGACGTCTGTGATCCAGGTGCATGGGTACAGGAGGAGGCCAGGATTAATCAGGAAAGGTGAGTCAGTGCTACTTATGGTGCTGCCTGCTACTCTAAGGAAGGGAAGCCCGTGGTTGTAGGGTCTTTTGTTCAGTGAATGTATGTCTCCCATGAAAGAGTATTTAAATCTTCCATATGTTAGTACTGAGCAGCCATCAAATGGAAGGAACTAGAACAAAATAGGTTTAACAAGATAAGCAATAGGAACCTTTAGAAGTAGAGTGTTTTGAGGAGTATAACCTGTTGCAGGAGAAGGAGCTTGAGGAATGATGTTCCAGGTTTTTAGAAAGGTGAAAATACTTTCTCAGTGTGTACCTGGGAGAGCATCCCTATTAGAATCAACTGCAATGTTTGTTAAAAATGCTGATTCCCTGTACCCTACCTAGACTTACTGAAACAGAATTTCCAGAGGATGAGCCCAGGAACCGGCATGCATTAAAAAAAAATCCTTCCAAATGATTTTTATACCCAGCTTATTAAAGTGTTGAAGTGAGAATAAGCTTCATATTAAAGGGTTTTGGGGTGGAAGGAATCCTTGTAGAATTCTGAGTGCGGTAGTAAGAGATAAACAAGTGGAAGATCCAGAGGGGAAAGTGCGTAGGACATTTTGAAGCCTTTAGACATTTTAAAGAAGTAGGGGATTTTTTCATCAGTGGTGGCTTAGATCATTTTGGAAAGGATTCACCGCTACCCAGTTAGAGGAAGATTCAGGCAGGAAGGCCCAGGGGCTGCAGGTAGAAGAGGGCCTGTCACGTCTACAAGGTCCTGAGGGTCGGAGCTTCACTCCGAGAGGTCACAAAGATGTTAAGTGGCAGCTATGTGTAGTGACTGCATTCCTGGACTTGTATTTCAAAAAATGCGAATGGGGTTCTGGTAGATCTCTTATATTTACCGAGGGCTACTCATTTCTGCTAAAGCAAGTGGAAATGTATCACACATCAGGATAAAAATCTCTGATACAACTCTTAGACATTTAACGTTCTGGAATAACATTCCAGGATTGGCTGGATATGGTCCCCTGGTACTAGTGACACTTGCAGTTCTTCTGGTTGATGATTGTGACACTGGAAGAGAATAAAACTATGAAAAGGAAACAGCACAAAATATGGATGACATTGAATGAAAAAAAGAATGTCTGGTTTTAGCATATAGTATGAAAGATATGTTTGAAAGAAGAATCATAAAACCTCATCTCTTGGCTTTAATCTAAATTTTAATGGGTGGAAAGAAAAACTCCTAATAAAACTGCCATACACTATTGCAAGCAGAAGACAGAAAATGAGAGCCAGGTAAAGAAGGACCATTGGCAGGAGAAAAATTTGTAATTTTTAGATGGACATAACAGGGAGTTTTTCTGGTTCCAGGTACCTGTGTGTTAAAAGCACACAGTACAAGTGATTACCAAAGCACTGAAAACTTTAATACAGGAATGCAAAATGTTGTGATAGGCAGAGCTTGAGACTTCAGTTGAAACTCAACTAATATAAGATGACGTTAGAAAGGAATAATTTGATCGAAGATCCTAAATCTAATTAAAGCAAAGAGGGAACACTTTTTTAAGGAAATGGATAAATGACTCCTGATGTAGATCACAAAACTGTCATGGAGATAGGGTACGAATAGGAAATTCAGCTAACTTAACAAATCCTGCAAACATTATTTCCCCGAAGTAGAGCACAGTCTTTAAAAGAACATTTTAATTTTTCCCTGATATAGTCATTGCTAAGATTTTGTTGCATTTTATTCCAGCCATTTTCTTACATGTTTTACATTGTGATTTACTGGTAGATAAGAGTTTTTGGCCACGTTTCTGTATCATTAGTTTTTAATAAATGATATTTTAATGATTGTGAAACATTATGGATGACCCATAAATATGCTTAATTAATCATCTGTTTTTACACAGTTATGTTCTTTCAACTTTTTTCCTATTATCAGGCTGTGGTGAAGAGTTTTTGTGAAGATAGAATTCTGGAAAAGTAATTATGGTCAAAAGATATAAGCACTCTTGAATTTCTGGACACGATTTGCACAATTATTTTCCAGAAATGTCATTTCAATAACAGTCTCACCAGAAGTTTGTGAATGTGTCCATCTCAGTGTACCTTCTCATGTACTAAATAGTATAATAATTATCTTTTAGTAATTCGAGAGGCAAATTAATGTATGTAATTAATTGTGCTGAGGTTGAATTTTTATATTTATTAGCTGTTTTACTTCTTTGTTTATATATATAAATGTTTGTATGTGTGTGGGAAATTAGTTCTCATGTCTATTTCACTATAAAAGACAATTCTTTTTTCTTCTCCATTTATGTGTACTCATTACATAGCTAATTCTTAGTCTGTGGTTTGCCACCCAGTTTGGTGTGTAGTGTTCTTTGGAACCTCTAGGGTTTTGGTGTGTGTGGAGCTTCTAACTTAGGTTTTCTGTGCTGTTGTAGATTTCCCACTTTTTATCTATCAGTATGTCAGCCATTTTATGATAATTTTGGGGGAGTGCACAGGGAGCTGGTTACTAGTTACCCATCTACTAGTGGTTTTTTAAAAATATATATTCTTGAGTTTTTCTGTGTGGGCCTCCAGAAATGGGGTTTTCGTCATTAAAGAAATTTTGTATCCTGAAAAATGGAAGTCTCATTTGGGTCTGGCTCCTTGGGGATTTTTGTAAGACTTACTTAGCATCCTTAAAGCACCTCTGCTCTGGAACTTCTCACATCATATTTGCAACCCTGAACGCAAAGCCTGAATGTTTCCTAAAAAGAGCTTTAAACAAATGATTCTTGTAGACATCATCAGAAAGTACTGGATAGTTCTTTGGATGTTTTGTTATTGTTTTTACCAGCACCTAATAATTTTTCAAATTCATGCTCTGATCTGATACACAGATATTCTTATTCATTCTGCCTGAATTAGCCAGTTGTTACTAAGAACCAAATCTATGCAGTTTTGATTTGTCACAGATTGGGATTTTTTTAACAGAGCAAATTTTGTTGGTTATACATACAACTAAGGTTCTAATCCACAAGCTATGAATAAATTTATAAAAAAGACCCAAAGTGTATAATCCTAAGAACTGCTTTCTTTCTTATTTCATATGATGAATAATAAGGTTATTCTTTCCTTCCTTCCTTCCTTCCTTCCTCCCTCCCTTCCTTCTTTCTTTCCTCCTTCCCTCCTTCTCTCCCTCCCTCCCTCCCTCCCTCCTTCCTCTTCCCTTAATAATGAAGGCTATGTAATTTTCTTTGAGAACAGCTTTTGTTGTCTTTCATAGTTTTTGATATGCAGTAGTCACTTTTTAATTTTTTCCAGGTAGGTTTTACTTCCCGTTTCTTTTTTATTTTTTCATTTTTATTTTTTTGATGTGGACCATTTTTAAAGTCTTTATTGAATTTGTTACAGTATTGCTTCTATTTTATGATTTGTTTTTTTGGCCACAAGGCATGTGGGATCTTAGCTCCCTGACCAGGGATCAACCCGCACCCCCTACATTGGAAGGCGAAGTCGTAACCACTGGGTCACCAGAGAAGTCCCCTCCCCTTTCTTTTTTGATTGAAGCATTAGTTAGGAATATGTATGTTAGTTTCCAAGTACTTTTCTTGCTGCATATTTACTATTAATTTCCATATTTATTGGATTATGATCAGAAAATGTGATCTTTGCTTTTTAAAGTTGTTAAAATGTTCTTTGTGGACAAGTTCATATTGATTTTCATAAATGTTCCATGTAAATGCAAAATTTTTATATTATTTGTGGAGATGTGAGTATGTAGGCCTATTAAGTTTTTTTCTTATTTGTATTAAATCCTCCATGGTCCTTTTAATTTTAGTTTACTAGAGTAGTTTAATTCCAAATGAAGCATACTGAAGACTCCAACTATGTTTTTATCTGGTTCTTGAACTCTCTTGAATATTTGCATTTTCTAGTCTGATACTGTGTAATGTGTTCCATAGAGGTTTATTACTATAGTCTTTAAGATGTTGCCTTTTATCATCGCAATCTTTTCCTAAATATTTTATTTTGTTTCAAGAGCATGCATCACATATTTCCAAATGGTCTGTCATCATCTGTTCATATTATTGATATAAATTGTAAAGGTCATTTCTCACCACTGTTTTAGCTCTTATTTATTTTCCCCTATTGTGAGATTTTTGATTCTGCTTCCTATGTGTTAAGTACTTAGTCAAGTATAAGATTTGTTATGTGGGTAACACCCTCTCAGACTTCTTGCATATTCTCAAATATCTGTTTCTACCCTGACAGATGGCTGATATTGTGGCTGGCCATAGGATTGTTAAGTTCTTTTTTGTTAGCAGTGATTCCGTACTTTCTAGCTTTTAGAGTGGCATAAGTGATACCATGAGTGTCAGTATAATATTTTTTCTTTGAAGTTGACACCTTCTCTGTCTAATAATTGTAGGTTTTCCTCTTAATTCATTAATTTCATAGATTTTACCATGCTGTGCTGACTCTGTGTCTTTTATCATCAGTCAGGATTGAGACTTGGCATCTTTTTAATGCAAAATCTTTTTCTTATGTTGTTTGTTTATTGCCTATCCCCTCTTTGTCACTTTATTTTTTCTGGAACTATAGTAGCCTTATTTCAGGATTCTTGGATCATTCCTTCAATTCTTTTGAATTTTCTAAGATTTCATCCATTTACATTTCGACGTATTTTTCACTTTTTCCTTCTGGCTTTATATTTGGGCTCAGTTGTGGGTATGCTTAATCTAGTAAATTGTGTAGTAGAGAAAGCATATGTTTCTTTTTTTTTTTTTATGCCACAGAAACTCCTTCGTGTTATTACCATGCAGTTCAAGTTGCTGTCTTTCTCCTTGTAGTAGGCTGAATCCTAAGATGGTCCCCGAGATTCTCTCCTCCTAGTGTACACACCCAGTATGATCCTCCTGCCTTGAGTGTGGATGGACTCTCTGAATATGATGGGATAGTTACCCACTTGGTTAGGTTACACTGTATGATCAAAGTGATGGGATAGTCTTCATATGCAGTAAAAAAACAACTTAAAATAGTTTTCCTTATTTTAGTATTTTAAAAGTATATTTAGTTGGCTTTTTGGGTTGTTAGAGTTCTAACAGGTAATTCTACTTATTGAGCACTTGTATACAAAGCACATACTATGTGCTTTAAATGCTACCCCATTTAATTCTATTGGTAATTTTAGTAGTTGTTTTGATAATTGTTTGGGGTAGTAGTTTTTACCCATGTTAAAGATAATGAGGGCTTCCCTGGTGGCGCGGTGGTTGAGAGTCCGCCTGCCGATGCAGGGGGCACGGGTTCGTGCCCCGGTCCGGGGGGATCCCACATGTTGTGGAGCGGCTGGCCCCGTGAGCCATGGCCGCTGAGCCTGCGCGTCCGGAGCCTGTGCTCCGCAACGGGAGAGGCGGCAGTGAGAGGCCCGCGTACTGCAAAAAAAAAAAAGATAATGAAACCAATGAGCAAAAATGTGCCAAAGCTCACACATTTCGTAAATGGCAGAGATGAGATGCAAAGCCACAGTTTTCTGGCCTCAGGTTCTTTCCTCTTATGCACTACATTATATCAGTTTACATAGTTTTAATAGTAAGTGGAAAGTCTAGAACTATGTGATCATTATCTTTATACCTCTACAGCCTGGTACAGTGATTGTCTTACAGTAAATATTTGTAAAGTGAAACCTGAAGGTAAAAAAAAGAGGAAAGCGAGTGATTAAACATTGAGATGGTGTTGAGTAGAAAGAACATAACAGGGGTCGGTCATGACACAGCATAAAAATTAGTGACTTGGATTATCAGATGATACAAATATTGGTAAGAGTCAGCCTCCAACTGCAATGCCTGCGGTTGCTAACTTTGTCATTGAAACTTGAAGCTATTTTTCCCTTCATCAAAATTTGGATTCTCAGGGCTTCGCCAAACCTACTTGAACCGTTTGTGTGAATAATACGTAGAGGTCGTTATAATACCTTTTTCATTTGTAAAAGGCTTTATGTGTTTCAGAGAACTTTCACCTTTATTATTTTTATAATAGTACTTATTATATAATCTAGACAACTTCAGAAAGTAGCTGATACAAGGATCAGGATCAAACATGAACATTTCCACTTTAGAAATGGAGGATAACCCAGAGGTCTATAAATTCTTTATTTACTCAGCAAACATTTGAGTTTGTTGAGTAAATGTGTCAGGCTATCTTTCTAGGCAGAAAGGTTATAGCAGAGCCCCTGTTTTTGAGAAGCACACAGTCTCCAGGGAGCACAGCTATTGAACAAATGGTTGGAAGTGTTATGGGAAGTGCACGGTTTACCAGAAGGGTCAGAAAAACTAGCGTGAAGATGGGTGGGAAAGAAAAGCATGTACGATGATGAGAAAGAACACTGAATGATTAAGAAGCTCAAGGTAGGCCACATGTGAAGAGCAGCAAGGGGAGAATGGCAAGAGATGATGCTGGAGTGAAAACCAGGAGGCTGACCATCTAGGGCCTTGCAGATTCTGTCAGGGAGGTGAACTTCATCCCAAGGGAAATGGAAAAGCATTGAAGAGTTGATTTGAAGTTGAAGATAGACTGGATCAGGGTTACATCTTTTGGCTGGAAAGTAGAGAATGGATTACAGAGAGTAAGAATGGAAGGGGGCAGTCAACCAGAAAACTCTTGCTATATGTCAGCCAGGAGATAAGATTCACTTGAGTTAGTATGAGGAAGGGAAGGTGCACATAAATGGATGGCTTTGGGAAATAGAGATGGTTGTTTGGATATTCTTAAGCAGGAGAGGGAGACGTCAAGGATGACTTCCCGTTTCTGGTTTGAGAATGCTTGTGGCAGGGGTTATTTAGGGGAACATATGATGAGATCAGTTTGGGATGTTTGTGTTGAGCTGCCTCTGAAACATACACATGGAGAGGTCAAGTGGACTGCTAGAAATATCAATGAGGAGCTGAATTTGAGATTTATCAGCATAGCTATAACTGAAGGTATGGGGGTAGACTGAAGAGTATGGATTGAGGAGCAGAGGAGAGAAATTGAGAACTCTGGTTAGGTGGAGGAGGGTGAGCCAGGAAAGGCAAAGGACACTCAAAACAGAGTATTCCGAGAAGGAATAACACTGTTAGTTGTATCACACATTTCTAAGCCATCCAAAAAGATAAGAGCGGGAAAGTGTCTACTGGGTTTAATAACATGGCGGTTGTCGGAGTCTTAGTAGGAGAAATTTGGTGGTGTTGCGGGAGCTAAAGGCAGACTGGGACTGGAGTGGGCTTCCAGACGAGTGGAAGCAGAAGAAAAGGAGGGAATTAAAGTAAAATGTGACCATGAGGAAGAGGTGGGGCAGGGCGATTACTAGATAAAAATTGGGGGATTATAGGAGGCTTTAAATTATGTTTTATTTTATTTTTTATAAAGTGCTAGACACTTAAGCATATGTAAGTTCTGATAAGGAGAAATAAATAGAGAGGAAGATATTGTTACCTCAGTCTTCCTCTAAGATCACATAGTTCCAGGTAGAGCTGGCATAAGCAGTTCTAGTCTGGGGGTTCTGGTTATTTTACTTTACTATTCTAGAGTTAAATTATAAACCTGGATTAAACAGAGGAAAAAATATCATTTGAGAGCATTAGATAGTCTTTTTACACATACTGAATTATGGAAGAGGGAGAAGCTGTAGTAAGAGTTGCCAGGTCATTTGTAAAGTTATTATGAAGTAAGTGTATTTGTGTGTCAGCTTGTCCCAGAGGGTAGAACCATGAGCACATTGAGTTACTGCTTTGAGACAAGGGATGGAGGGAGCTGGTGATTTGTACAGAGCAGCTGCATGGGTCTGGCTGAGATTTTGGTGAGAGACCTAGCTTAAAACTGCCTTGTTGTTATTGTAATTTTTATTGTTGCCATCAATTTTTGCATAGTGTTGGGATTTGAAGTGTGGAAGCAAGCCAAGCCCACTTCTGACCACCCCCTTCCTAGCTACTGATATCCTAAAAGAGGAACAATTAATCTTAATGGTCAGAACTGGAGAATACGCTCTGAATCAATTTTCCAAGTAAGAAGAGATTTCTATGTTAAAGATGTGTAGCCAGTCTCTTCTCCACAGCTTTTTCCCCATGAGACTTGATGACCAGGAGGCTAAAGGGCAGCTCTTACCAATGTCCTTCCTCCATGCACCTGGCCGTGGATTATCAGAGCCTAGCAGCTGTTAAAAAAATTATAACTGAATTTCATTTGGCTACTGGTTTTCTGTGTGATCATTCTTTGAAAACCCATGGCAAGGGACATAAAGGGATAATGATTTATAAGGCAGGATTTGGACTTTCCCCAGTCTCTGAAAATAATATTTGTGGTTCCTCGACAAGTCCTAGTAACAACAGAGGTGATAGATTCTTTTAATAAATTTATCCGAAATACCTGTTTTAATAAGTCACCATTGTGGGAGATTGTTTGAAAAAATAGCTGCAAATCTCCACCTTTACTTTTATTTATGATCTTTGTCATGTAACCTTACAGCTCTTCCCATGATGGACTACAGTCTACTTCTCTACCCTTACATCAAGACCGTCTTATCCAGTAAAATTCAGTGGAAGTGATGGTATGGAGGCTCCATACCCAAGCCTCATGAACTCTTAAGTGTTTCTGGTTACTTTCTTGGGACCCCCTACCATGGCCATATGAACAAGCCCAGGCTAGTCTCCTGGAGGATGGACCAATCACCAGAGCTGTGAAACCCAGTTATCCCAGCTGAGGCCCTAGAGATAGAGAGAGCCCAGATAAGATTAGCAAAGCCACTGGCTCAATCTGCAGCTGACCACAAGACATGAAGGTGCCACACCAGAACATCTCAACTGAGCATAGCCTAAATTGCCAACACTCAGGATTATGAGCTAAATGATTCGCTACTTTTTAAGTGACTAAGCTTTGATATGGTTTGTTACCCAGTAACAGCTAGCTGATACATCATTCTCTTGTATCCCTTTACGCTGATCATGTCTGTCATCACCCAAGAGATGTCATTGCTAGGGACAGTGAGTAGTTATTAAGTGACTAAACTCTCATTAGGCTGTGCTGCTTCTTGTACAACACAATTTACCCGCAGACAGTTTTAGAAGCTCAAATTTTGTTGATATCTCAGATATTCTGTTGCAAATAAGCAATTATACTTATTTGAAATTATATTATTTCTCACACCTGTTATTTACATACAATATGTTTCTGGGCACCATAGAGATTGCCTTTATTATAAACCACTGGCTGTGACCTACAGGAAACAGCACATTTTTCCTTGTCTATTTTTACACTATAATCAGTACATTTAAATCACAGAGTGAATCCAGAATATCAATCTGTTTAGCATGCCTCTGTTTAATTCACTAACAACATAAAATATATGTGCATTTGGCAGCTGAAATGAAAAATAATGAGGCACTTGGAGAAATTAGATTACAACATTAAAATATAATAAGCATTTAATAATATAAGTAACATATACCCCTCGTACATTTTGATACATGGAAAGCTACGCAATTATCAACAGTGTGAATTTTTTTCCTTTTGGTTGCCAGAAAGTATTCATGTGATTTGCAATCAGATGTAATAATGTTGTTCTACTGGAATAAAATCTATTATGACATTATATATGGTTTTTATTAATTCTATTCTATTGGATAATTGGAGACCTCCAGTGTTTTCTTAAAGTGACAGAGTAGAGACCTCAGCTCATTTTACACTTTTTAATTTCATGCTTGTCTTCGGCTAAATCTTTTCCATAAATTTCAATTCAACAAAACATAGATGCAGCACCAAGTTAAAGCTTAATGAATTGGTTAGAACTCATCTAGAAGTCAAAGAAACTGGATTTTTTTAGGCTCAAATATTTCAATTTATGTGAAGTTTAGTTGAAGAGAATCATGCTTGAATCACTAATAGCGTTGTGTGTGTATAGTATCTTTGATGCTAAGATGTCAGGGCAAATAAAGATAGCTTAGGAGTAATTGGACAATGTTAAAATTAGATCTGCTGAGGATTTTGGGGTCCTTTGGCATGAAATCTCCAGCAAATAACTGGCAGACAGGTAGAATTCCATGGAAGAGTGCCTTTTGGTTATGGCATATATCACTGGCATCCCTTTTTCAGAGTGAGAGTGCACAGACCCATTTCAGTAAATTGATTTTACCAAGCTGTATGGCTCATTTTGTTTAAAAAGTTCAAGTTCAGCAAATAGAAAAGACAAGGTGGCATATCCAAATGGGAAAGATTGGCATAGCATTTCATAATTTATCAAGATAAGATTAACAGCAATTCGTTTTTCTCCATTAAAGGCGATTCAATATGAGAGCTACCTTTGCATTGTCTAGTGGAACTATCTACCCAAACACTGAAGACTAATATTTAGCTTTGCTACAGACAGATGCCTTTATTGTTCTCTTTGGGAGACTTTTGTTGACTTTACTACTTTAGATCGACATTTAATTTAGAAGCATTTTTCCTCCCTTTCATAAAAATGCACACATTTTTCCTGCACTCATTGTTTTTAAATTTTGTTGCATGATTTACTTACAGATTGAAACACAGTAAACAACAGATAAAAGGCATAGTCCTAGGCATCAATTTAAAATATAAAAATAATTACATGTTATTAGAGGGAGACATAAAAATTCCAGTGTGAACTTTAAATAAAGAAAAAGTGTTAGCTCATAGGTCCCGGGTCTAAGTTAGACTTGGTTCCTGAACTCGTCTTTAAAATAATTTTTAATTGAAAAACACAAACTAAGAGGAAATTAGTTTCAAAAATGGGCAAACTAACAATAATCTTCATCTTATGAAGTCTAATAGAATCATACTTGCTCCCTTACCTAACATGCCTTAGGAGGTCTTACTACAAAGACCAGATTTAGGAAGCTCTGCCTTGAATTGGAGTGATCTGACTCATGCAACTTAGTATCTAAGGGAAAATGATGAGTTTTCTAGCTTCTTATTTGAGGTGTGGAGGTAGAACACAGAGCTGGAAGGACTGTAGAACCAAAAGACATCCAGGATGGGTCAGGCATCGGAAGTTTTGTTCTAGAAACTCTAGCAGGTACCAGGCGGAAGTCTGAGATTAGCTGTGCTATTCAGTGGCAGGATACACAGAGGAAGTTAAAATGAGGTCCTGGACCTCAATCAGACTGGAGCCTTAGGCTCCCAGGGTAAAGTTACTGAAGAGCGCTGCAAGGCAAATGGGCAACCAGGTAGGCAGGTAAGGACCACGAGTTACACAGGAAAAGAAATTGTGAGTGAAAAGCTCCTGAAGGAAGCTTTCTGAAATCAAGAAGCTACAGGTCAGAATATATTGAGTAGCGTGATTCAGAAAAACTGTAGAAATTTAACCACTGGTTCACTTTCTTCTCCAACCAGGAGGAAGCTGCTAATATATTTTCCACTCAATGGAGGCCAAGCTTAAGTTCAAATAGACAAAGCCCCAGAGTTAAACACCAATAAATTATTCAAAGTATGTATAGTGTGTGTGTGTGTGTATATATATATATATATATATATATATATATATATATATATATAACTCATGCAACACCTTTTATTTTTCATACTGCTTTCCTGCACAGTATCCCAATTTGATCTTACAATTACCCTGGGAGGTAAGCAGTCCAAGCACTGAATGAAATGTACTAAGGTAGAAAGAAAATTGAAGAATTTTCGTAACTTGTCCGTAGTGACCCACCTAGTAAGGTGCACAATTGATACTAGAGCCCAAAGCTTCTAACAGCTGGATTTGCCTTCTTTTCTCTTTTCCAGGAGTCAACAAACTGTTACTGTTGGGGGCTGTTGTTATGGGCTGAATTGTGTCCCTCCCACCCCAGATTCATATGTGGAAGTCCTAACCTCCAGTACCTCAGAATGTGACCTTATGTGGAGATAGGGTCTTTAGAGAGGTAATCTAGTTTAAATTAGGACACTAGGGTGAGCCCTAATCCATTATGACTGGTGTCCTTATAAAAAGAGGAAATTTGGGCACAGACATGCACAGGGGGAAGATGATATGAAGACACAGGGAGATGACCATCTATAGCCAAGGAGAGAGGCCTGGAACACATCCTTCCCTCATAGCCCTTAGAAGGAACTAATCCTGAAGACACCTTGATCACAGACTTCTAGCCCCTAGCCCTGTGAGAAAATAAGTTTCTTTTGCTTAAGCCTTCCAGTCTGTGCTACTTTGTTATGGTAGGCCTAGCAAACTAATAAGGCCATAAAGTAAACATCTTTGGCTATGTGAGCTATATGGTTTTTGTCACAACTACTTAACTCTGCTGTTGTAGCACAGAAGCAACCATAAAAATACGTAAATGACAGGGGAGGGATGTGTTCCAATAAAACTTTATTTACAAACACAGCTGACATGGGTTATAGTTTGCCACTGCTGTTCTGTACTTTGGTGTTCTGATAAATGGCTGCTGACGAGGTTGTGAATGGCTAGATTTAAGTGTAGGACCAGAGACACGTGTGGCTGAATGAATTCGGCCAGCAATCTGCAAAACAGAAGAAAAAAAAATAACAATTATCTTCAGGTCATTCTCAAGCTCCCTTTCTCAACTACTTTCTATCTGGTTTAAAGTGACTGCCAAATTTTACATGCAGGGACATTATTGTGGATTAAGGATGGATTGCCTGCTGTTTTTCCCACCATGAGGTAGAATCTACCTTCCTTTTGAATCTGAGTTGGCTTTGTGAGTCGTTTGGACCTAAAGGAACGCTGTAGACATGACACTGTACCAGTGCGAGGCCTAAGCCATAAGAGGCCTAGAACTTCTGCTTTGACTGTCTTGGAGCTCTGAGCCATCAATCATATAAAGAGGTCCAGCCACCCTGCTGGAGACAGAGAGACAGATGACCAGCAGGCCCCTATATATTCCAGCTTTCAAAGCTGAAGCACCAGATGTGAATGTTACACCATCGTGGATGTTCCGTCACTTAGTTTAGCTTTCACTGAAGGCTTTTAAGTGAGCTGACACCACGTGGAGACAAGTCATTTCTGCCCAGCCTGCCCAAATTGTAGATCTATAAGCAAACAAGTGATTGTGGTTTTAAGGCATTAAATTTGGGATGGATTTTTATGCAGTGACAGCTAACTGATTCAGACAACATGCTGCCCTCCAGTTGCCCAGGATTTCCGCTCTGAGCCCATCATAGACTTTCGATGCTCCTAATGCCGTCTTGTTCCCATCAAGACTCACCTGCCCAGAGAAAATTTCAGACATTGTAGTAGGTGGCTAGGGTTGACACAAGGAGCACTGTGGGTTGAAGACATGCAACATTATGCCTTAAGTCTCTTACCTAGGTGCCTTGCCAAGTTATAAGAATTTTTTGATGGAAGAAGATGTAGTAAAGAGAAGTATTTTAATCCTAAAGCATGATATCAAGTTATCCATGCCATTATCTCACTGCAGTGCACTACAAAGGCACCATGATGGTGAAGTTATTTAGTCCGTTCTCAGTCCAGGGGAAGTCTTTGTCTCTTTGACTTTCCTGCAGAGGGCGCCATCATATACGACTTCATATAGCCGATTCCCTTTTATAAATCTAAAACATGTTCTAATTCAGGTCCTGTAGTTGAACATCACTCATCCTTCTTAAGATGCAGACTTAGATTATGTGCCATTTATTAGCAAGAAAATGGGTGACCTTTTCCCAGATAGGAGAAACCACAGACTTGAATCATTTTCTGCAGCTGAAGTTTTGGAAACATCATACTAGAGACTATAGTCAGAGTGGCCACTTGGGTGAGTTCACCACGGACCACTCCTTAGCACTTACAGATGACCTGTCCTAATGTTCTAACAAACAGCCACTCCCTACCCCTTGACTCTTTCTCCCCAAAAACCACTGGACAGGAACTCCCAGAAACACTTGAAGGCTCTTTTGTCCTTGCCATAAAACTATATGGCAAGAGAAGAGTAATATGGGACAAGAAGTGAGAAATTAGGATGACATTCTGGGACCCTGACTTTGGCAGACTCTGTGGGACTGGCTGTTTGCAAGATCCCTTTGCCCGGAGCACGTTTCTTCGAAATTACTGAGTCTTTTTCACATGCGCTTTTTAATACTACCTGAAAGTTTACCAATTAGAGATTAATTAGAGTTATTTATCATTCACTTGTTAAAGAATATATAATTCTCAAAGTGTTAATGGGCTTCACACATTTGTGTAAATTAGTTCAACAAAATAATACTTAGAATTTGGCTTGCAATTTAGTTGACACCATGCATTCGTGTTCTGTATTTTACATTTTATTCCTCACTGCTATCATGTGATTTAGGTAAAGGATTATTACCATTCTTGCCAGAGGAAAATGAGATACAGAGGTTGAAGGTAATGGTCTTTTCCCCTCTTACCCAAGAGCCACTGCACAAAGAGATTCTGAGATGTGGTTTCAGGAAAATGAAGTCAGTGATTTCTGAGAAGCAAATGAAGTAACTGAGGCTAGGGGAGAGGAGGTGAAAAGCAAGGCCCTGGACTCCTCGTTGTCAGTGGAGGGAGGCACCATGTACTAGGGAACCAATTTAGAAAGGGAAGTGCGAGAATTCCCAAGACACAATTTGCCTGTTTCAGAACTCTTTTGAAGCTCATCCTGCCATTAGCTAGAAGGAAGAAAAGCTTTACTTGTCATCCTTTTCCCTTCTTCTCTGTGTGGTTGGATCTGAACTTGGGACTCAGTAGATCTTAGGCCCCATTTCAACAATATTAATAGTTGGGTCCTTTTTGTGTGATGTTTCAGCTACATGATCGTTAGGTGTACAGTTGTTTGTAGGCGAAAAGCAGTTAGTTTGAACAACTCTTTTATAGACTTTTAGAACAAAGCCCATTTTTAAACTGAGAATTTTCTATCTATATTTCAGGTTGGTGTGTTGTTGTTTACATCTCTAAAGAGAGTGGACCACATCTTAAAAATGGACTCAGTTTAGAAAGAACATCTTATGTCAGTTCCATAAAACAGGAGCACAGTGAAGCACTTTCCACCATAACCTCCTGCAACACTTATATTAAAAGAGAATAAAAAGGCATTTCCTTTGACAGGTGACTTTGCAATTCGTCAGTTTCCCGACTCTGCTCTCACAGTGTAAAACAAACCCACTACAAGTGCTCATAAGCATATATAGAAATAGCATATCACATTCTCAGTAGATGGAGAGAAGGCAGTTCATTAACACTCACTATATATATAATTGTAATGGAAATTAAATACAGGCTTTCAGAAGATAAACACATCTTAGAGACCCTTTAATCCAAGGAGCTATGAGGACAGAGACTGTCAGCTTGGTACCCAGAAAGGTGTACATACTTTTAGTGCTTTTTTTTTCTGCTCCTAGACAGAGTTGGGAATAATGTTTAACCATATGACTTTTCTTCTTACACGCCTAGTTTAAATAACACACAACTTTTATGCTACTTGCAAAACTGGTGATCTTGATTATTAATGTTTGAATGTTCTCTGGGGAGTGTTTGAAAACACGTTTTGAAATCTGGGTGTTGACGTCACTTCTTTGCCATCTTCTGATTGAAGCTGTGGCGTCCCTTAGATGAAAAGATTTTCCAAATTCTAATCTATGATTAGATGCAAATCAGAGCTTCTTGAGGGCTTTTCCTGTCTTCTTGTTTTATAACTGAACAGGTTAGATAGATGGTTAGCAATGGAGACACCATGAACTAGCTTTCCTCCTGTTGGCATATTTAAATGATTTGTGAAATCTTCCTAAGTGAAATAGCACATTGTATGGAATGATAGGAAGAGATTTTAACATGTGGCCCACAGTGAGGCAGAAAGCACATAAGCTTTGTATTAAGACAGACATGAGTTCATTTCCTAGCTCTGCTAAGTGGGGCTCAAGATTCCTGAATCCTCTGAACTCCAGCATAGAAAATATGCTCCTAAGCCAATTATCTAGTTACAGCTTTATCTGTAGAATATATATGTTCTTCCAAGTCGTCTGCTTCTAGAAATCAAACTAGGACTCTTGACATGGATCATCAGCTGCTTTTTATAAAATGGTATAAAAATTACTGCTTTCTTTCTCAAATTCAAATTTCATTTTTATTCTGTAGAACTTATTAATTTGCCTCCAAATTTATTGTTGATTTGCGTAAATATAGCTTCTTGATTAAATTATGATGTGCATTATTCCAGCACATCAAATGTACCTTAGCAGAATTTGATAGATCATGTTTTTAGTATTTCTCTCCTCCTGCTTCACAGTTCTCAATATCTTAATTTTCTTGTACCTGCAAGTGGGCCCTGGCTGGAAGTACACCAAGGCATGGGCAGCATCTGTGTTCTGAACTTCTTTTTTTCATGGCTTCATCAAACATCAAACCATCAATACATCAGTGTTCTTTGTGATAGTTTCAAGTTATTTTATGTCTACTTTTTGACAGGAGAAATAATGGTTTTAATGGTAGATACCCATCATCCCAGTAAGTAAAAAAACATGGGAATGTGATGTTTTTCTTTGTAAGAGTGTGCTATTATTAAGATTATTTTGACTATTCTTATCATCCATCAGCTTCAATGACTAGACTTTATTCTTTGGCAACACGTCTCCCATCCCCACTGAGAAATCCCCTCTGGGAGCCCTTAGTTCAGTTACTGAGGGGCTTTCTCTTCCCTGTACAGACAGTGACTTAGCACAGCCTGCATGAGGCCTAATGTGGACATCAGCTGTTAATGTAAGTGACAACGCTAATGAATTGTCCACTTGAATCTAATATACACAGTTTTAAAAGGTTTCCCTTTTCAGGCTGTTAATGAACAGAAGGCAAAAAGTTCAACCAAGACAGGACTGTGGATGTGCGTGATATCTGAGTGAAGCATCTTCTCCTTCATTAATAGTCACAGGTGGTCTGAGTTCATGCTTTCAGGGCCAGTGATGCTGGCTGTACAGGCCACTTTACACACTGTTATTTCTTGACTTCTGCCTTTCCCATGATGGATTAAAACAACAAAGGAATCAGTAGCAAAAAGAGCGCCGGGGGGGTAGCTAGTGGGAGGCAAAGTCAGTGCAGCATTGCAGTGCTTTTCCTCTAGGCTGTGACTTGGTCATAAGCAGCATCCTGGAGGCCTCCCGTAGAGAGGGGGGCTGGCTGGCCGAATCCTTCTCTCTGCTTGAATGGCTCACAAAAAGCCTGTGCGTGCCATGCTGGTGATCCAGGTCATCTGTGTCGTATGCCTCCTGTGAGATGGGAAAAAAATACGTGAAGTATTCTAGAAGAGCTTGAAATGACTGATGATACTGTCATGTGGTATCTCTTGGGCCTGTATATTAAAAGTCATGTTTCTCTCGGCTCTGTCTCCTACTCATTCTGCAAAAGAGTTTAAAGACAAGCAAGGCAGCTTGCTGGGTAGAAAGTAGAAATGTGTCGATTATAGTTTAACTCTGATTCTCTCTCTGAAAGAGAGAAAATAAAAACACGGAAAGGGGGCCCAGTACCCAGACTCTCTTTAGTAGGACTGATGTTTAGGCATTTGTAGAGTTGGAGCATGGATGTTTTATATTTCAGGTCTGTACTGTGTTTTCAATATTACAATACTATTTAGTGTACTATGCCTATGTAACATTTAGTTGTCATGTTCCATGAATTAATTTACTATTCAAAAACAGTATGTCATTTTTACCTAGTTTACAAGTAAAATGGGCTTTTAAGAAAAGAGTAGAGCAACAAATTTACTTGAAAATAAAAAGCGGGAATGATGTCAAATTCTGAATGGGTCTGACTGTGCTCTGAGCACTGGGCATTTTCTGAGGATTGATGACCAGCTCGAAGGAGTTGATGGTCCTTGGCTGGAACTCGGGTCATTAACTCCAACCAGTCATTAATTGCCTGGAAATGTCCTGGGCTGAGGTCATTATTGCTATTATAAACTGAATTAATGCCCTGTGCCTTAGCCAATAAGATTATTTGAATAATCTTTATTCTCCATTCAATTTATAATTATAAAAATGTACCACAGGCAATCAGACCGGATGATACATTAATCACATGCAAAATTATGTTTTAAATGAATTGTTTTTGGATCATACATCTACCCAAAGCATTGGGAGAAGTTGATTTCTCAGTGTTGGCATTTATTGAAGTTGATTTGCTATGCTGCACCCCTGAGCCCTCAACCCTATTTCCTACCACTGGCTCAAATTCAAGTAAATAACTAAATTGAATGGAATCTTTGATTCACAATATGTAGATTCAGTTTTCTAGAAGCTGTAATATTTTGATATTTTTGGCATGGAAAATTAGGATGGATGGGTATGGGGACAGCAGAGTGGGTTTGTGTGATGATAGTGTAAATCCATGAAAAAAACTATATAGAACCTAAAGCATACGCACAGTCTCAATCGCCACTTTGTGTCATACTCTGCCATATTACAATTCCTTTCACATTCATTATTCAATTTTTCTCTTTGTGTAACACTTTCAGTTAAACATGGCAGATGTTGTTATTTCATTTTTTAAAAATTTTGGCTGTGGGCTTCCCTGGTGGCGCAGTGGTTGAGAGTCCGCCTGCCGATGCAGGGGACGCGGGTTCGTGCCCCGGTCCGGGAGGATCCCACATGCCGCGGAGCGGCTGGGCCCGTGAGCCATGGCTGCTGGGCCTGCGCGTCCGGAGCCTGTGCTCCGCAGCGGGAGAGGCCACAACAGTGAGAGGCCCACGTATCGCAAAAAAAAAAAAAAAAAAAAAAAATCTTGGCTGTGCCACGCGGCATGTGGGATCTTAGTTCCCTGACCCCCTGCATTGGAAGCGCGGAGTCTCAACCACTGGATTGCCAGGGAAGTCCCTCCATTTTATATATAAGGAAATTTGAGGTCTAAAAGTTAAATGACTTGCCTTGTGTGGCGTTATTATGGATTTCCAGAGCTGTCTTCAATCCAAGGTTGTTTCTCTAGTGGTTGTTTGTACCAAGACTCATTACTTTACTCTGGGATTAAAAGAAAAATTTCATATTAACAGTGACTCATTACTACTACTGCTAATACTAATACTAATACTAGTTTAAATACTAGTATAGTTTAAAATGCCATTTTTCAAGATATTTCCATGCTTCTTGAGGTCTTTAGAGGAAGAATATTATAGAGTTATCAAACAATATAGTATTTTGATGCTTCATGATGAGCAGATCAATTTGATGCTATAGCTTCTCAAGGTCCGCTTAATCATTTGCTTCTTTTTTTTTTAGATGTTGGGGGTAGGAGTTTATTAATTTATTTATTTTTGGCTGTGTTGGGTCTTCGTTTCTGTGCGAGGGCTTTCTCTAGTTGTGGCAAGTGGGGGCCACTCTTCATCGCGGTGCGCGGGCCTCTCTTGTTGCGAAACACAGGCTCCAGATGCACAGGCTCAGTAGTTGTGGCTCACGGGCCCAGTTGCTCCACAGCATGTGGGATCCTCCCAGACCAGGGCTCGAACCCGTGTCCACTGCATTAGCAGGCAGATTCTCAACCGCTGAGCCACCAGGGAAGCCCCTTTTTTTTTTTTTTTTTTTGCGGTACGTGGGCCTCTCACTGTTGTGGCCTCTCCCGTTGCAGAGCACAGGCTCCGGACGCGCAGGCTCAGCGGCCATGGCTCACGGGCCCAGCTGCTCCGCAGCATGTGGGATCTTCCCGGACCGGGGCACGAACCCGTGTCCCCTGCATCAGCAGGTGGACTCTCAACCGCTGCGCCACCAGGGAAGCCCGCTGCTTCGTTTTTAAGCCATGAGTATTTGTATTAATCCATAACCTAATTGGATATATTTTATATCTACTTTATGTTCCTGTACTCTATTCTATGGGTGAACAGCCTTTTACTCTAATAAAGAAACCTGCTGTGTTATAAGTAACTGGAGTTGTATCGACGTGCTACAGCAAGGGGGAACAACACAAGGAAAACTCAGAAAAGGCGTATTAGCTAACAAAGAAAGCAGATGTTTTTATTGCTTATGAATTGACCTCAGAAGTTCTTAGAGTATGCTGTATTAGAAGCAGAGTGGGCCTTTAGATTGACTGATTTCTTAAGGTGAGGGTCAGTGCAAAACTAGATGATATTCTGAGCTCAGAAGTTAATGCGAGTCATATGACATTGTGTGGTTATAATTGTATAACTAATAAATGTCATTGTTCTTTGTCTTGCATATATGATGGGGTGACTGTTCTCTCCTGAACAATTAATCTCTCCTGAACCCCTTCCTCCTTCTGACCAGTCTCTAACCAGACCAGAGAGAAGACTCTCAATCTAGACGTACGTTACTCTCGTAATCTCCAGATGTGCATTATCTCAGAAACGACAAACTATTTCAAGTTGGACCAGGGTCTATCCTTTTTACTCCTCTCATCAAATGAGGAGTTGTTAAATCATGCGATATGACAATGGCTGTTCAGAAGTATTTAAGATTCTGGAGACTCTACACTTGGCAATTACTCTACTGACAAAAGCAGACTGAAAGCAGAATGATGATTAGAATCCAAAGCAAGGAAACACATGCAGAGTCTGTTTGGGTCTACTTTGAAGATTTATGTGGACATCTTCTTAGAGATGAATTGTTTGTTCTTATTTGGCCAGTAGTATTTATCCAAGTGCAACTGAAGTGCTAGTAATGACACAGATATCGCATTGACAACCTAATAGAAAATATAAAGTTGTTACTTCCATCATTACCACTTGGATTGAAGAGTTTAAGATTTGTCTAATTAGCTTCAAAAGCTAGGGAAGTATCATTGAAATATCAGCTAAGATTTAGTTTCTTACCACCCTATTCAATTGTGTAAATTTCTTACTGCCTTTTCCAGTTGTATAAACCTCACTATAGGAACTCTTGCTTGGATGTTGTACTTCCAACAGTAAATTAGTGGTTCTTCTGGGTAATTCTCCAAAGTAGCCTATGTGGCTTCATTTTCTATGTTTCTGGTTGCCTGCTGCCAGGAATCATGTTTTACAAGGGATGGTTTGTTTGTGATAAAGAAGCAAAGGACTGCTTTCATATAATAAAACAAAATAGTGTCCTCGAGGGCACAGACTATGTGCTAGTGTAGGAATCATTTCATATGACAGGTACATCATCTCTGTTTTGGGAGGGGCAGATTCCCTATAGTTGAATAACTTCTGTAAAGCAGCTGAAGACTCTCTAGGGAGAAAAAACGAACTATGCAGAAAAAATTGTTCCAGTATTTATTCTTACCTCTGTTGCATTCC